>NW_028232130.1:35000-65000 GCF_054491065.1 Syngnathus leptorhynchus | reverse complement strand
TAGCTCCAGTCAGAGAGTTGGCGAAAATTGCACTAAGTGCGAAAGCCCATTCATTTACAAGGGCGTGTCCGCCAGGCGGCGACATTTCCCCGTTACCGGTGGCTGCGCGGCGGGTGAGTGACAGAGCTTATCCGAGCGGCTGGAACTCTGCGCCGGCGTGGTCGAGCGTGAGGCCCCGGCCCTTTGGCTGCCTGGTACCTAAAACACTTCCATTGATCCAGCCACGGAGGGTGCTGGCTGGTGGCTCCATAGCTCCATAGCTCCATAGCACCAGAGCTCCATAGCTCCATAGCACCAGAGCTCCATAGCTCCATAGCACCAGAGCTCCATAGCACCAGAGCTCCATAGCTCCATAGCACCAGAGCTCCATAGCTCCATAGCACCAGAGCTCCATAGCTCCATAGCACCAGAGCTCCATAGCACCAGAGCTCCATAGCTCCAGCCTGGGTGGCTGGTGGCTCCATAGCTCCATACTTCCATAGCTCCAGTCAGAGAGTTGGCGAAAATTGCACTAAGTGCGAAAGCCCATTCATTTACAAGGGCGTGTCCGCCAGGCGGCGACATTTCCCCGTTACCGGTGGCTGCGCGGCGGGTGAGTGACAGAGCTTATCCGAGCGGCTGGAACTCTGCGCCGGCGTGGTCGAGCGTGAGGCCCCGGCCCTTTGGCTGCCTGGTACCTAAAACACTTCCATTGATCCAGCCACGGAGGGTGCTGGCTGGTGGCTCCATAGCTCCATAGCTCCATAGCACCAGAGCTCCATAGCTCCATAGCACCAGAGCTCCATAGCTCCATAGCACCAGAGCTCCATAGCTCCATAGCACCAGAGCTCCATAGCTCCATAGCACCAGAGCTCCATAGCTCCATAGCACCAGAGCTCCATAGCTCCATAGCTCCAGGGCTCCATAGCTCCAGGGCTCCATAGCTCCATAGCTCCAGGGCTCCATAGCTCCAGGGCTCCAGGGCTCCATAGCTCCAGGGCTCCAGGGCTCCAGGGCTCCATAGCTCCATACCTCCAGAGCTCCATAGCTCCATAGCACCAGAGCTCCATAGCTCCATAGCACCAGAGCTCCATAGCTCCATAGCACCAGAGCTCCATAGCTCCATAGCACCAGAGCTCCATAGCTCCATAGCTCCAGCCTGGGTGGCTGGTGGCTCCATAGCTCCATACTTCCATAGCTCCAGTCAGAGAGTTGGCTAAAATTGCACTAAGTGCGAAAGCCCATTCATTTACAACGGCGTGTCCACAAGGCGGCGACATTTCCCCGTTACCGGTGGCTGCGCGGCGGGTGAGTGACAGAGCTTATCCGAGCGGCTGGAACTCTGCGCCGGCGTGGTCGAGCGTGAGGCCTCGGCCCTTTGGCTGCCTGGTACCTAAAACACTTCCATTGATCCAGCCTCGGAGGGTGCTGGCTGGTGGCTCCATACCTCCATAGCTCCATACCTCCAGAGCTCCATAGCTCCATAGCACCAGAGCTCCATAGCTCCATAGCACCAGAGCTCCATAGCTCCATAGCACCAGAGCTCCATAGCTCCATAGCACCAGAGCTCCATAGCTCCATAGCACCAGAGCTCCATAGCTCCATAGCTCCATAGCACCAGAGCTCCATAGCACCAGAGCTCCATAGCTCCATAGCACCAGAGCTCCATAGCTCCATAGCACCAGAGCTCCATAGCTCCATAGCTCCAGGGCTCCATAGCTCCAGGGCTCCATAGCTCCATAGCTCCATAGCTCCAGGGCTCCATAGCTCCAGGGCTCCAGGGCTCCATAGCTCCAGGGCTCCAGGGCTCCATAGCTCCATACCTCCAGAGCTCCATAGCTCCATAGCGCCATACTTCCATAGCTCCAGAGCTCCATACTTCCATAGCACCAGAGCTCCATAGCTCCAGAGCTCCATAGCTCCAGCCTGGGTGGCTGGTGGCTCCATAGCTCCATACTTCCATAGCTCCAGTCAGAGAGTTGGCGAAAATTGCACTAAGTGCGAAAGCCCATTCATTTACAACGGCGTGTCCACAAGGCGGCGACATTTCCCCGTTACCGGTGGCTGCGCGGCGGGTGAGTGACAGAGCTTATCCGAGCGGCTGGAACTCTGCGCCGGCGTGGTCGAGCGTGAGGCCTCGGCCCTTTGGCTGCCTGGTACCTAAAACACTTCCATTGATCCAGCCACGGAGGGTGCTGGCTGGTGGCTCCATAGCTCCATACCTCCAGAGCTCCAGAGCTCCATAGCACCAGAGCTCCATAGCTCCATAGCACCAGAGCTCCATAGCACCAGAGCTCCATAGCTCCATAGCACCAGAGCTCCATAGCTCCATAGCACCAGAGCTCCATAGCTCCATAGCACCAGAGCTCCATAGCTCCATAGCACCAGAGCTCCATAGCTCCATAGCACCAGAGCTCCATAGCTCCATAGCACCAGAGCTCCATAGCTCCATAGCACCAGAGCTCCATAGCTCCATAGCACCAGAGCTCCATAGCTCCATAGCACCAGAGCTCCATAGCTCCATAGCACCAGAGCTCCATAGCTCCATAGCACCAGAGCTCCATAGCTCCATAGCTCCAGCCTGGGTGGCTGGTGGCTCCATAGCTCCATACTTCCATAGCTCCAGTCAGAGAGTGTGCTAAAATTGCACTAAGTGCGAAAGCCCATTCATTTACAACGGCGTGTCCACAAGGCGGCGACATTTCCCCGTTACCGGTGGCTGCGCGGCGGGTGAGTGACAGAGCTTATCCGAGCGGCTGGAACTCTGCGCCGGCGTGGTCGAGCGTGAGGCCTCGGCCCTTTGGCTGCCTGGTACCTAAAACACTTCCATTGATCCAGCCACGGAGGGTGCTGGCTGGTGGCTCCATAGCTCCATAGCTCCATACCTCCAGAGCTCCAGAGCTCCATAGCACCAGAGCTCCATAGCTCCATAGCACCAGAGCTCCATAGCACCAGAGCTCCATAGCTCCATAGCACCAGAGCTCCATAGCTCCATAGCACCAGAGCTCCATAGCTCCATAGCACCAGAGCTCCATAGCTCCATAGCTCCGTAGCACCAGAGCTCCATAGCTCCATAGCACCAGAGCTCCATAGCTCCATAGCACCAGAGCTCCATAGCTCCATAGCACCAGAGCTCCATAGCTCCATAGCACCAGAGCTCCATAGCTCCATAGCACCAGAGCTCCATAGCTCCATAGCACCAGAGCTCCATAGCTCCATAGCACCAGAGCTCCATAGCTCCATAGCACCAGAGCTCCATAGCTCCATAGCACCAGAGCTCCATAGCTCCATAGCACCAGAGCTCCATACTTCCAGAGCTCCATAGCTCCATAGCTCCATAGCACCAGAGCTCCATAGCTCCATAGCACCAGAGCTCCATAGCTCCATAGCACCAGAGCTCCATAGCTCCATAGCACCAGAGCTCCATAGCTCCATAGCACCAGAGCTCCATACTTCCAGAGCTCCATAGCTCCATAGCTCCATAGCTCCATAGCACCAGAGCTCCATAGCACCAGAGCTCCATAGCTCCATAGCACCAGAGCTCCATAGCTCCATAGCTCCAGCCTGGGTGGCTGGTGGCTCCATAGCTCCATACTTCCATAGCTCCAGTCAGAGAGTTGGCGAAAATTGCACTAAGTGCGAAAGCCCATTCATTTACAACGGCGTGTCCACAAGGCGGCGACATTTCCCCGTTACCGGTGGCTGCGCGGCGGGTGAGTGACAGAGCTTATCCGAGCGGCTGGAACTCTGCGCCGGCGTGGTCGAGCGTGAGGCCTCGGCCCTTTGGCTGCCTGGTACCTAAAACACTTCCATTGATCCAGCCACGGAGGGTGCTGGCTGGTGGCTCCATAGCTCCATAGCTCCATACCTCCAGAGCTCCATAGCTCCATAGCACCAGAGCTCCATAGCTCCATAGCACCAGAGCTCCATAGCTCCATAGCACCAGAGCTCCATAGCTCCATAGCACCAGAGCTCCATACTTCCAGAGCTCCATAGCTCCATAGCTCCATAGCACCAGAGCTCCAGAGCTCCATAGCACCAGAGCTCCATAGCTCCATAGCACCAGAGCTCCATAGCACCAGAGCTCCATAGCTCCATAGCACCAGAGCTCCATAGCTCCATAGCTCCAGCCTGGGTGGCTGGTGGCTCCATAGCTCCATACTTCCATAGCTCCAGTCAGAGAGTTGGCGAAAATTGCACTAAGTGCGAAAGCCCATTCATTTACAACGGCGTGTCCACAAGGCGGCGACATTTCCCCGTTACCGGTGGCTGCGCGGCGGGTGAGTGACAGAGCTTATCCGAGCGGCTGGAACTCTGCGCCGGCGTGGTCGAGCGTGAGGCCTCGGCCCTTTGGCTGCCTGGTACCTAAAACACTTCCATTGATCCAGCCTCGGAGGGTGCTGGCTGGTGGCTCCATACCTCCATAGCTCCATACCTCCAGAGCTCCATAGCTCCATAGCACCAGAGCTCCATAGCTCCATAGCACCAGAGCTCCATAGCTCCATAGCACCAGAGCTCCATAGCTCCATAGCACCAGAGCTCCATAGCTCCATAGCTCCAGGGCTCCATAGCTCCAGGGCTCCATAGCTCCATAGCTCCAGGGCTCCATAGCTCCATACCTCCAGAGCTCCATAGCTCCAGCCTGGGTGGCTGGTGGCTCCATAGCTCCATACTTCCATAGCTCCAGTCAGAGAGTTGGCGAAAATTGCACTAAGTGCGAAAGCCCATTCATTTACAACGGCGTGTCCGCCAGGCGGCGACATTTCCCCGTTACCGGTGGCTGCGCGGCGGGTGAGTGACAGAGCTTATCCGAGCGGCTGGAACTCTGCGCCGGCGTGGTCGAGCGTGAGGCCTCGGCACTTTGGCCGCCTGGTACCTAAACACTTCCATTGATCCAGCCACGGAGGGTGCTGGCTGGTGGCTCCATACCTCCATAGCTCCATACCTCCAGAGCTCCAGAGCTCCATAGCACCAGAGCTCCATAGCTCCATAGCACCAGAGCTCCATAGCACCAGAGCTCCATAGCTCCATAGCACCAGAGCTCCATAGCTCCATAGCACCAGAGCTCCATAGCTCCATAGCACCAGAGCTCCATAGCACCAGAGCTCCATAGCTCCATAGCACCAGAGCTCCATAGCTCCATAGCACCAGCTCCATAGCTCCATAGCACCAGAGCTCCATAGCTCCATAGCACCAGAGCTCCATAGCTCCATAGCACCAGAGCTCCATAGCTCCATAGCACCAGAGCTCCAGAGCTCCATAGCACCAGAGCTCCATAGCTCCATAGCACCAGAGCTCCATAGCTCCATAGCACCAGAGCTCCATAGCTCCATAGCACCAGAGCTCCAGAGCTCCATAGCACCAGAGCTCCATAGCTCCATAGCACCAGAGCTCCATAGCTCCAGAGCTCCATAGCTCCAGCCTGGGTGGCTGGTGGCTCCATAGCTCCATACTTCCATAGCTCTAAGTCAGAGAGTTGGCGAAAATTGCACTAAGTGCGAAAGCCCATTCATTTACAACGGCGTGTCCACAAGGCGGCGACATTTCCCCGTTACCGGTGGCTGCGCGGCGGGAGAGTGACAGAGCTCATCCGAGCGGCTGGAACTCTGCGCCGGCGTGGTCGAGCGTGAGGCCTCGGCACTTTGGCCGCCTGGTACCTAAACACTTCCATTGATCCAGCCACGGAGGGTGCTGGCTGGTGGCTCCATACCTCCATAGCTCCATACCTCCAGAGCTCCAGAGCTCCATAGCACCAGAGCTCCATAGCTCCATAGCACCAGAGCTCCATAGCACCAGAGCTCCATAGCTCCATAGCACCAGAGCTCCATAGCTCCATAGCACCAGAGCTCCATAGCTCCATAGCACCAGAGCTCCATAGCTCCATAGCACCAGAGCTCCATACCTCCATAGCTCCATACCTCCAGAGCTCCATAGCTCCATAGCACCAGAGCTCCATAGCTCCATAGCTCCATAGCTCCATAGCACCAGAGCTCCATAGCTCCATAGCTCCATAGCACCAGAGCTCCATAGCTCCATAGCACCAGAGCTCCATAGCTCCATAGCACCAGAGCTCCATAGCTCCATAGCACCAGAGCTCCATAGCTCCATAGCACCAGAGCTCCATAGCTCCATACCTCCAGAGCTCCATAGCTCCAGCCTGGGTGGCTGGTGGCTCCATAGCTCCATACTTCCATAGCTCCAGTCAGAGAGTTGGCGAAAATTGCACTAAGTGCGAAAGCCCATTCATTTACAACGGCGTGTCCGCCAGGCGGCGACATTTCCCCGTTACCGGTGGCTGCGTGGCGGGTGAGTGACAGAGCTTATCCGAGCGGCTGGAACTCTGCGCCGGCGTGGTCGAGCGTGAGGCCCCGGCCCTTTGGCTGCCTGGTACCTAAAACACTTCCATTGATCCAGCCACGGAGGGTGCTGGCTGGTGGCTCCATAGCTCCATAGCTCCATAGCACCAGAGCTCCATAGCTCCATAGCACCAGAGCTCCATAGCTCCATAGCACCAGAGCTCCATAGCTCCATAGCACCAGCTCCATAGCTCCATAGCACCAGAGCTCCATAGCTCCATAGCACCAGAGCTCCATAGCTCCATAGCACCAGAGCTCCATAGCTCCATAGCACCAGAGCTCCAGAGCTCCATAGCACCAGAGCTCCATAGCTCCATAGCACCAGAGCTCCATAGCTCCATAGCACCAGAGCTCCATAGCTCCATAGCACCAGAGCTCCAGAGCTCCATAGCACCAGAGCTCCATAGCTCCATAGCACCAGAGCTCCATAGCTCCAGAGCTCCATAGCTCCAGCCTGGGTGGCTGGTGGCTCCATAGCTCCATACTTCCATAGCTCTAAGTCAGAGAGTTGGCGAAAATTGCACTAAGTGCGAAAGCCCATTCATTTACAACGGCGTGTCCACAAGGCGGCGACATTTCCCCGTTACCGGTGGCTGCGCGGCGGGAGAGTGACAGAGCTCATCCGAGCGGCTGGAACTCTGCGCCGGCGTGGTCGAGCGTGAGGCCTCGGCACTTTGGCCGCCTGGTACCTAAACACTTCCATTGATCCAGCCACGGAGGGTGCTGGCTGGTGGCTCCATACCTCCATAGCTCCATACCTCCAGAGCTCCAGAGCTCCATAGCACCAGAGCTCCATAGCTCCATAGCACCAGAGCTCCATAGCACCAGAGCTCCATAGCTCCATAGCACCAGAGCTCCATAGCTCCATAGCACCAGAGCTCCATAGCTCCATAGCACCAGAGCTCCATAGCTCCATAGCACCAGAGCTCCATACCTCCATAGCTCCATACCTCCAGAGCTCCATAGCTCCATAGCACCAGAGCTCCATAGCTCCATAGCTCCATAGCTCCATAGCACCAGAGCTCCATAGCTCCATAGCTCCATAGCACCAGAGCTCCATAGCTCCATAGCACCAGAGCTCCATAGCTCCATAGCACCAGAGCTCCATAGCTCCATAGCACCAGAGCTCCATAGCTCCATAGCACCAGAGCTCCATAGCTCCATACCTCCAGAGCTCCATAGCTCCAGCCTGGGTGGCTGGTGGCTCCATAGCTCCATACTTCCATAGCTCCAGTCAGAGAGTTGGCGAAAATTGCACTAAGTGCGAAAGCCCATTCATTTACAACGGCGTGTCCGCCAGGCGGCGACATTTCCCCGTTACCGGTGGCTGCGTGGCGGGTGAGTGACAGAGCTTATCCGAGCGGCTGGAACTCTGCGCCGGCGTGGTCGAGCGTGAGGCCCCGGCCCTTTGGCTGCCTGGTACCTAAAACACTTCCATTGATCCAGCCACGGAGGGTGCTGGCTGGTGGCTCCATAGCTCCATAGCTCCATAGCACCAGAGCTCCATAGCTCCATAGCACCAGAGCTCCATAGCTCCATAGCACCAGAGCTCCATAGCTCCATAGCACCAGAGCTCCATAGCTCCATAGCACCAGAGCTCCATAGCTCCATAGCACCAGAGCTCCATAGCTCCATAGCTCCAGCCTGGGTGGCTGGTGGCTCCATAGCTCCATACTTCCATAGCTCCAGTCAGAGAGTGTGCTAAAATTGCACTAAGTGCGAAAGCCCATTCATTTACAACGGTGTGTCCACAAGGCGGCGACATTTCCCCGTTACCGGTGGCTGCGCGGCGGGTGAGTGACAGAGCTTATCCGAGCGGCTGGAACTCTGCGCCGGCGTGGTCGAGCGTGAGGCCTCGGCCCTTTGGCTGCCTGGTACCTAAAACACTTCCATTGATCCAGCCACGGAGGGTGCTGGCTGGTGGCTCCATAGCTCCATACCTCCAGAGCTCCAGAGCTCCATAGCACCAGAGCTCCATAGCTCCATAGCACCAGAGCTCCATAGCACCAGAGCTCCATAGCTCCATAGCACCAGAGCTCCATAGCTCCATAGCACCAGAGCTCCATAGCTCCATAGCACCAGAGCTCCATAGCTCCATAGCTCCATAGCACCAGAGCTCCATAGCTCCATAGCACCAGAGCTCCATACTTCCAGAGCTCCATAGCTCCATAGCTCTATAGCACCAGAGCTCCATAGCTCCATAGCACCAGAGCTCCATAGCTCCATAGCACCAGAGCTCCATACTTCCATAGCTCCATAGCTCCATACCTCCAGAGCTCCATAGCTCCATACCTCCAGAGCTCCATAGCTCCAGAGCTCCATAGCTCCATAGCACCAGAGCTCCATAGCTCCATAGACCCAGAGCTCCATACTTCCATAGCTCCAGGGCTCCATAGCTCCAGGGCTCCATAGCTCCATACCTCCAGAGCTCCATAGCTCCATACCTCCAGAGCTCCATAGCTCCATACTTCCAGAGCTCCATAGCTCCATAGCACCAGAGCTCCATAGCTCCATAGCACCAGAGCTCCATAGCTCCATAGCACCAGAGCTCCATAGCTCCATAGCACCAGAGCTCCATAGCTCCATAGCTCCAGGGCTCCATAGCTCCATAGCTCCAGGGCTCCATAGCTCCAGGGCTCCAGGGCTCCATAGCTCCATACCTCCAGAGCTCCATAGCTCCATACTTCCAGAGCTCCATAGCTCCATAGCTCCATACTTCCATAGCTCCATAGCTCCATACTTCCATAGCACCAGAGCTCCATACCTCCAGAGCTCCATAGCTCCAGCCTGGGTGGCTGGTGGCTCCATAGCTCCATACTTCCATAGCTCCAGTCAGAGAGTTGGCGAAAATTGCACTAAGTGCGAAAGCCCATTCATTTACAACGGCGTGTCCACAAGGCGGCGACATTTCCCCGTTACCGGTGGCTGCGCGGCGGGTGAGTGGCAGAGCTTATCCGAGCGGCTGGAACTCTGCGCCGGCGTGGTCGAGCGTGAGGCCTCGGCCCTTTGGCTGCCTGGTACCTAAAACACTTCCATTGATCCAGCCACGGAGGGTGCTGGCTGGTGGCTCCATACCTCCATAGCTCCATAGCACCAGAGCTCCATAGCTCCATAGCACCAGAGCTCCATGGCTTCAGAGCTCCATAGCACCATAGCTCCATACCTCCAGAGCTCCAGGGCTCCATAGCTCCATACCTCCAGAGCTCCATACCTCCAGAGCTCCATACCTCCATAGCACCAGAGCTCCATAGCTCCATAGCACCAGAGCTCCATAGCTCCATAGCACCAGAGCTCCATAGCTCCATAGCACCAGAGCTCCATAGCTCCATAGCTCCAGGGCTCCATAGCTCCAGGGCTCCAGGGCTCCATAGCTCCAGGGCTCCATAGCTCCAGGGCTCCAGGGCTCCATAGCTCCATACCTCCAGAGCTCCATAGCTCCATACTTCCAGAGCTCCATAGCTCCATAGCACCAGAGCTCCAGAGCTCCATAGCTCCATAGCACCAGAGCTCCATAGCACCAGAGCTCCATAGCTCCAGCCTGGGTGGCTGGTGGCTCCATAGCTCCATACTTCCATAGCTCCAGTCAGAGAGTTGGCGAAAATTGCACTAAGTGCGAAAGCCCATTCATTTACAAGGGCGTGTCCACAAGGCGGCGACATTTCCCCGTTACCGGTGGCTGCGCGGCAGGAGAGTGACAGAGCTTATCCGAGCGGCTGGAACTCTGCGCCGGCGTGGTCGAACGGCTGGCCTCGGTAGTTGAGGTACCAGGGGTGGGCCGGGGAGCTCCAGGCGGGTCTTGTGAGAGAGTGAAGCCGAGCGGCTGGAACTCTGGGCCGGCCTGGTCGAGCGGCTGGCCTCGGTAGTTGAGGTACCAGGGGCGGGCTGGGGAGCTCCAGGCGGGGCTTGTGAGAGAGTGAAGCCGAGCGGCTGGAACTCTGGGCCGGCGTGGTTGAGCCACGGAGGGTGCTGGCTGGTGGCTCCATAGCTCCATAGCTCCAGAGCTCCATACTTGCAGCCACGGAGCTGGCGAAAATTGCACTAAGTGCGAAAGCCCATTCATTTACAAGGGCGTGTCCACAAGGCGGCGACATTTCCCCGTTACCGGTGGCTGCTTAGCGGGAGAGTGGCAGAGCTTATCCGAGCGGCTGGAACTCTGCGCCGGCGTGGTCGAGCGGCTGGCCTCGGTAGTTGAGGTACCAGGGGCGGGCTGGGGAGCTCCAGGCGGGGCTTGTGAGAGAGTGAAGCCGAGCGGCTGGAACTCTGGGCCGGCCTGGTCGAGCGGCTGGCCTCGGTAGTTGAGGTACCAGGGGTGGGCTGGGGAGCTCCAGGCGGGGCTTGTGAGAGAGTGTAGCCGAGCGGCTGGAACTCTGGGCCGGCGTGGTTGAGCAGCATGCCCGCGGAGGTGGCTCTTCCATAGGCAGGGAGGGTGCTGGAGCTCCACACTTCCATAGGCAGGGAGGGTGCTGGAGCTCCACACTTCCATAGGCAGGGAGGGTGCTGGAGCTCCACACTTCCATAGGCAGGGAGGGTGCTGGAGCTCCACACTTCCATAGGCAGGGAGGGTGCTGGAGCTCCACACTTCCATAGGCAGGGAGGGTGCTGGAGCTCCACACTTCCATAGGCAGGGAGGGTGCTGGAGCTCCACACTTCCATAGGCAGGGAGGGTGCTGGAGCTCCACACTTCCATAGGCAGGGAGGGTGCTGGAGCTCCACACTTCCATAGGCAGGGAGGGTGCTGGAGCTCCACACTTCCATAGGCAGGGAGGGTGCTGGAGCTCCACACTTCCATAGGCAGGGAGGGTGCTGGAGCTCCACACTTCCATAGGCAGGGAGGGTGCTGGAGCTCCACACTTCCATAGGCAGGGAGGGTGCTGGAGCTCCACACTTCCATAGGCAGGGAGGGTGCTGGAGCTCCACACTTCCATAGGCAGGGAGGGTGCTGGAGCTCCACACTTCCATAGGCAGGGAGGGTGCTGGAGCTCCACACTTCCATAGGCAGGGAGGGTGCTGGAGCTCCACACTTCCATAGGCAGGGAGGGTGCTGGAGCTCCACACTTCCATAGGCAGGGAGGGTGCTGGAGCTCCACACTTCCATAGGCAGGGAGGGTGCTGGAGCTCCACACTTCCATAGGCAGGGAGGGTGCTGGAGCTCCACACTTCCATAGGCAGGGAGGGTGCTGGAGCTCCACACTTCCATAGGCAGGGAGGGTGCTGGAGCTCCACACTTCCATAGGCAGGGAGGGTGCTGGAGCTCCACACTTCCATAGGCAGGGAGGGTGCTGGAGCTCCACACTTCCATAGGCAGGGAGGGTGCTGGAGCTCCACACTTCCATAGGCAGGGAGGGTGCTGGAGCTCCACACTTCCATAGGCAGGGAGGGTGCTGGAGCTCCACACTTCCATAGGCAGGGAGGGTGCTGGAGCTCCACACTTCCATAGGCAGGGAGGGTGCTGGAGCTCCACACTTCCATAGGCAGGGAGGGTGCTGGAGCTCCACACTTCCATAGGCAGGGAGGGTGCTGGAGCTCCACACTTCCATAGGCAGGGAGGGTGCTGGAGCTCCACACTTCCATAGGCAGGGAGGGTGCTGGAGCTCCACACTTCCATAGGCAGGGAGGGTGCTGGAGCTCCACACTTCCATAGGCAGGGAGGGTGCTGGAGCTCCACACTTCCATAGGCAGGGAGGGTGCTGGAGCTCCACACTTCCATAGGCAGGGAGGGTGCTGGAGCTCCACACTTCCATAGGCAGGGAGGGTGCTGGAGCTCCACACTTCCATAGGCAGGGAGGGTGCTGGAGCTCCACACTTCCATAGGCAGGGAGGGTGCTGGAGCTCCACACTTCCATAGGCAGGGAGGGTGCTGGAGCTCCACACTTCCATAGGCAGGGAGGGTGCTGGAGCTCCACACTTCCATAGGCAGGGAGGGTGCTGGAGCTCCACACTTCCATAGGCAGGGAGGGTGCTGGAGCTCCACACTTCCATAGGCAGGGAGGGTGCTGGCACATCCACACTTCCATAGGCAGGGAGGGTGCTGGAGCTCCACACTTCCATAGGCAGGGAGGGTGCTGGAGCTCCACACTTCCATAGGCAGGGAGGGTGCTGGAGCTCCACACTTCCATAGGCAGGGAGGGTGCTGGAGCTCCACACTTCCATAGGCAGGGAGGGTGCTGGAGCTCCACACTTCCATAGGCAGGGAGGGTGCTGGAGCTCCACACTTCCATAGGCAGGGAGGGTGCTGGAGCTCCACACTTCCATAGGCAGGGAGGGTGCTGGAGCTCCACACTTCCATAGGCAGGGAGGGTGCTGGAGCTCCACACTTCCATAGGCAGGGAGGGTGCTGGAGCTCCACACTTCCATAGGCAGGGAGGGTGCTGGAGCTCCACACTTCCATAGGCAGGGAGGGTGCTGGAGCTCCACACTTCCATAGGCAGGGAGGGTGCTGGAGCTCCACACTTCCATAGGCAGGGAGGGTGCTGGAGCTCCACACTTCCATAGGCAGGGAGGGTGCTGGAGCTCCACACTTCCATAGGCAGGGAGGGTGCTGGAGCTCCACACTTCCATAGGCAGGGAGGGTGCTGGAGCTCCACACTTCCATAGGCAGGGAGGGTGCTGGAGCTCCACACTTCCATAGGCAGGGAGGGTGCTGGAGCTCCACACTTCCATAGGCAGGGAGGGTGCTGGAGCTCCACACTTCCATAGGCAGGGAGGGTGCTGGAGCTCCACACTTCCATAGGCAGGGAGGGTGCTGGAGCTCCACACTTCCATAGGCAGGGAGGGTGCTGGAGCTCCACACTTCCATAGGCAGGGAGGGTGCTGGAGCTCCACACTTCCATAGGCAGGGAGGGTGCTGGAGCTCCACACTTCCATAGGCAGGGAGGGTGCTGGAGCTCCACACTTCCATAGGCAGGGAGGGTGCTGGAGCTCCACACTTCCATAGGCAGGGAGGGTGCTGGAGCTCCACACTTCCATAGGCAGGGAGGGTGCTGGCACATCCACACTTCCAGCCACGGAGCATGCTGGCACTTCCACCTTGCTTGCTAAGTCGGCGTGATCTTGCCCAAAAAGTCCCTCCTCACCTCCAGCTGGAAGTGGAAAAAAATCCTCCACCTGCTTGGCCGAGGTTCTGGAAGCCAGCAGCTCGCAGAATGTTGCCAAAGTTTCACTGGAAGGAAAAGAAAAGAGAAGACCGAGTGCGCATTTCACCTACCGCCGAATGTCCACAAGAGGGAAGTGTCACTCCGTCGCAGAATCTGCGCCGACGCACTCGGCACCCTTCGAATTTATGGTGCCGGTGCGGGTGTTCTGGGTGCAAAAAGGCCGCCCAAGTGGTAGAAAAAAATCAGACTTCGTCTCTTAGGTCGAAATTAATGCCAAGTTTTGAAATGCGCTGGCAGGGGTGGACCAGGGCCCGTTAGAAGTGCTTAGCCGAGGTCCTGGAAGCCTAACCCGGCGTGATCTTGTGCAAAAAGCCGCTGCTGAGCTCCAGCTGGAAGTGTAAAAAGAACCGGGCTGGATCAAAAAAAGAACCGGGCGGCCCGTTAAAATTGCTTAGCCGAGGTCCTGGAACCCTAACCCGGCGTGATCTTGTGCAAAAAGCCGCTGCTGAGCTCCAGCTGGAAGTGGAAAAAGAACCGGGCTGGTTCAAAAAAAGAACCGGGCGACCCGTTAGAAGTGCTTAGCCGAGGTCCTGGAAGCCTAACCCGGCGTGATCTTGTGCAAAAAGCCGCTGCTGAGCTCCAGCTGGAAGTGGAAAAAGAACCGGGCTGGATCAAAAAAGAACCGGGCGACCCGTTAAAATTGCTTAGCCGAGGTCCTGGAAGCCTAACACGGCGTGTTCTTGTGCAAAAAGCCGCTCCCGAGCTCCAGCTGGAAGTGTAAAAAGAACCGGGCTGGTTCAAAAAAAGAACCGGGCGACCCGTTAGAAGTGCTTAGCCGAGGTCCTGGAAGCCTAACCCGGCGTGATCTTGTGCAAAAAGCCGCTGCTGAGCTCCAGCTGGAAGTGGAAAAAGAACCGGGCTGGATCAAAAAAGAACCGGGCGACCCGTTAAAATTGCTTAGCCGAGGTCCTGGAAGCCTAACACGGCGTGTTCTTGTGCAAAAAGCCGCTCCCGAGCTCCAGCTGGAAGTGTAAAAAGAACCAGGCTGGATAAAAAAAAGAACCGGGCTGGATCAAAAAAGAACCGGGCGACCCGTTAAAATTGCTTAGCCGAGGTCCTGGAAGCCTAACACGGCGTGATCTTGTGCAAAAAGCCGCTCCCGAGCTCCAGCTGGAAGTGTAAAAAGAACCGGGCTGGATAAAAAAAGAACCGGGCTGGATCAAAAAAGAACCGGGCGGCCCGTTAAAATTGCTTAGCCGAGGTCCTGGAAGCCTAACACGGCGTGATCTTGTGCAAAAAGCCGCTCCCGAGCTCCAGCTGGAAGTGTAAAAAGAACCGGGCTGGATCAAAAAAGAACCGGGCTGGATAAAAAAAAGAACCGGGCGGCCCGTTAAAATTGCTTAGCCGAGGTCCTGGAAGCCTAACCCGGCGTGATCTTGTGCAAAAAGCCGCTCCCGAGCTCCAGCTGGAAGTGTAAAAAGAACCGGGCTGGATAAAAAAAGAACCGGGCTGGATAAAAAAAAGAACCGGGCGACCCGTTAAAATTGCTTAGCCGAGGTCCTGGAAGCCTAACACGGCGTGATCTTGTGCAAAAAGCCGCTCCCGAGCTCCAGCTGGAAGTGTAAAAAGAACCGGGCTGGATCAAAAAAGAACCGGGCTGGATAAAAAAAAAGAACCGGGCGACCCGTTAAAATTGCTTAGCCGAGGTCCTGGAAGCCTAACCCGGCGTGATCTTGTGCAAAAAGCCGCTCCCGAGCTCCAGCTGGAAGTGTAAAAAGAACCGGGCTGGATAAAAAAAGAACCGGGCTGGATCAAAAAAAGAACCGGGCGACCCGTTAAAATTGCTTAGCCGAGGTCCTGGAAGCCTAACACGGCGTGATCTTGTGCAAAAAGCCGCTCCCGAGCTCCAGCTGGAAGTGTAAAAAGAACCGGGCTGGATAAAAAAAGAACCGGGCTGGATCAAAAAAGAACCGGGCGACCCGTTAAAATTGCTTAGCCGAGGTCCTGGAAGCCTAACCCGGCGTGATCTTGTGCAAAAAGCCGCTCCCGAGCTCCAGCTGGAAGTGTAAAAAGAACCGGGCTGGATAAAAAAAAGAACCGGGCTGGATCAAAAAAGAACCGGGCGACCCGTTAAAATTGCTTAGCCGAGGTCCTGGAAGCCTAACACGGCGTGATCTTGTGCAAAAAGCCGCTCCCGAGCTCCAGCTGGAAGTGTAAAAAGAACCGGGCTGGATAAAAAAAAGAACCGGGCTGGATCAAAAAAGAACCGGGGGACCCGTTAAAATTGCTTAGCCGAGGTCCTGGAAGCCTAACACGGCGTGATCTTGTGCAAAAAGCCGCTCCCGAGCTCCAGCTGGAAGTGTAAAAAGAACCAGGCTGGATAAAAAAAAGAACCGGGCTGGATCAAAAAAGAACCGGGCGACCCGTTAAAATTGCTTAGCCGAGGTCCTGGAAGCCTAACACGGCGTGATCTTGTGCAAAAAGCCGCTCCCGAGCTCCAGCTGGAAGTGTAAAAAGAACCAGGCTGGATAAAAAAAAGAACCGGGCTGGATCAAAAAAGAACCGGGCGACCCGTTAAAATTGCTTAGCCGAGGTCCTGGAAGCCTAACCCGGCGTGATCTTGTGCAAAAAGCCGCTCCCAAGCTCCAGCTGGAAGTGTAAAAAGAACCGGGCTGGATAAAAAAAAGAACCGGGCTGGATAAAAAAAAAGAACCGGGCGACCCGTTAAAATTGCTTAGCCGAGGTCCTGGAAGCCTAACACGGCGTGTTCTTGTGCAAAAAGCCGCTCCCGAGCTTCAGCTGGAAGTGTAAAAAGAACCGGGCTGGATAAAAAAAGAACCGGGCTGGATAAAAAAAAGAACCGGGCGACCCGTTAAAATTGCTTAGCCGAGGTCCTGGAAGCCTAACACGGCGTGATCTTGTGCAAAAAGCCGCTCCCGAGCTCCAGCTGGAAGTGTAAAAAGAACCGGGCTGGATAAAAAAAAGAACCGGGCTGGATCAAAAAAGAACCGGGCGACCCGTTAAAATTGCTTAGCCGAGGTCCTGGAAGCCTAACACGGCGTGATCTTGTGCAAAAAGCCGCTCCCGAGCTCCAGCTGGAAGTGTAAAAAGAACCAGGCTGGATAAAAAAAAGAACCGGGCTGGATCAAAAAAGAACCGGGCGACCCGTTAAAATTGCTTAGCCGAGGTCCTGGAAGCCTAACACGGCGTGATCTTGTGCAAAAAGCCGCTCCCGAGCTCCAGCTGGAAGTGTAAAAAGAACCAGGCTGGATAAAAAAAGAACCGGGCTGGATCAAAAAAGAACCGGGCGACCCGTTAAAATTGCTTAGCCGAGGTCCTGGAAGCCTAACCCGGCGTGATCTTGCCCGAAATTCGGCCTCTATACTTCCATTTTAGGTACCAGGCGCTCATAGTGTGTTGGTCCCACTAGTCAGTGTACTGGTCCCACTCGCTAGTGTACTGGTCCCCCTAGTCAGTGTACTCATCCAGTTACCCCCCGTTTTCCAAAACACCATCGGCACGTATAAGGGGGGGACTCCTGAGAGAGATGAGGTATATGGCAGCGCAACACCAATCCGCTCCGCGCTGGTTCCCATGTCGGCTACGGATGAATAAAACCAGCCTGTCCCCCCTGGAGCTCACGAGACACGGAATTTTTTCTAAGTGCCAACGGCTCTTCCGAGCAAACGTGTCCGCTCCGGCTGGGTCCCCCGTCGGCCTCGAATGACGAAAAATGCCGGTCTCCGCCCGGAGCTCATGACAAACGAAAAATTTTCTAAGTGCCAACGGCACTAGCGAGCGAATGTGTCCGCTCGGCGCTGGTTCCCGGGTCGAACCCGGAAGACGAAAAACGCCGGTCTCCGCCCGGAGCTCATGACAAACGAAAAATTTTCTAAGTGCCAACGGCACTAGCGAGCGAATGTGTCCGCTCGGCGCTGGTTCCCGGGTCGAACCCGGAAGACGAAAAATGCCGGTCTCCGCCCGGAGCTCATGACAAACGAAAAATTTTCTAAGTGCCAACGGCACTAGCGAGCGAATGTGTCCGCTCGGCGCTGGTTCCCGGGTCGAACCCGGAAGACGAAAAACGCCGGTCTCCGCCCGGAGCTCATGACAAACGAAAAATTTTCTAAGTGCCAACGGCACTAGCGAGCGAATGTGTCCGCTCGGCGCTGGTTCCCGGGTCGAACCCGGAAGACGAAAAACGCCGGTCTCCGCCCGGAGCTCATGACAAACGAAAAATTTTCTAAGTGCCAACGGCACTAGCGAGCGAATGTGTCCGCTCGGCGCTGGTTCCCGGGTCGAACCCGGAAGACGAAAAACGCCGGTCTCCGCCCGGAGCTCATGACAAACGAAAAATTTTCTAAGTGCCAACGGCACTAGCGAGCGAATGTGTCCGCTCGGCGCTGGTTCCCGGGTCGAACCCGGAAGACGAAAAACGCCGGTCTCCGCCCGGAGCTCATGACAAACGAAAAATTTTCTAAGTGCCAACGGCACTAGCGAGCGAATGTGTCCGCTCGGCGCTGGTTCCCGGGTCGAACCCGGAAGACGAAAAACGCCGCTCTCCGCCCGGAGCTCATGACAAACGAAAAATTTTCTAAGTGCCAACGGCACTAGCGAGCGAATGTGTCCGCTCGGCGCTGGTTCCCGGGTCGAACCCGGAAGACGAAAAACGCCGGTCTCCGCCCGGAGCTCATGACAAACGAAAAATTTTCTAAGTGCCAACGGCACTAGCGAGCGAATGTGTCCGCTCGGCGCTGGTTCCCGGGTCGAACCCGGAAGACGAAAAACGCCGGTCTCCGCCCGGAGCTCATGACAAACGAAAAATTTTCTAAGTGCCAACGGCACTAGCGAGCGAATGTGTCCGCTCGGCGCTGGTTCCCGGGTCGAACCCGGAAGACGAAAAACGCCGCTCTCCGCCCGGAGCTCATGACAAACGAAAAATTTTCTAAGTGCCAACGGCACTAGCGAGCGAATGTGTCCGCTCGGCGCTGGTTCCCGGGTCGAACCCGGAAGACGAAAAACGCCGCTCTCCGCCCGGAGCTCATGACAAACGAAAAATTTTCTAAGTGCCAACGGCACTAGCGAGCGAATGTGTCCGCTCGGCGCTGGTTCCCGGGTCGAACCCGGAAGACGAAAAACGCCGGTCTCCGCCCGGAGCTCATGACAAACGAAAAATTTTCTAAGTGCCAACGGCACTAGCGAGCGAATGTGTCCGCTCGGCGCTGGTTCCCGGGTCGAACCCGGAAGACGAAAAACGCCGGTCTCCGCCCGGAGCTCATGACAAACGAAAAATTTTCTAAGTGCCAACGGCACTAGCGAGCGAATGTGTCCGCTCGGCGCTGGTTCCCGGGTCGAACCCGGAAGACGAAAAACGCCGCTCTCCGCCCGGAGCTCATGACAAACGAAAAATTTTCTAAGTGCCAACGGCACTAGCGAGCGAATGTGTCCGCTCGGCGCTGGTTCCCGGGTCGAACCCGGAAGACGAAAAACGCCGGTCTCCGCCCGGAGCTCATGACAAACGAAAAATTTTCTAAGTGCCAACGGCACTAGCGAGCGAATGTGTCCGCTCGGCGCTGGTTCCCGGGTCGAACCCGGAAGACGAAAAACGCCGGTCTCCGCCCGGAGCTCATGACAAACGAAAAATTTTCTAAGTGCCAACGGCACTAGCGAGCGAATGTGTCCGCTCGGCGCTGGTTCCCGGGTCGAACCCGGAAGACGAAAAACGCCGGTCCTCGCCCGGAGCTCATGACAAACGAAAAATTTTCTAAGTGCCAACGGCACTAGCGAGCGAATGTGTCCGCTCGGCGCTGGTTCCCGGGTCGGACCCGGAAGACGAAAAACGCCGGTCCTCGCCTGGAGGTCCCAGCAAAATCGGCGAAAAAACGACTAAGTGTCAACTTTCGAAAAAACGGCTAAGTGTCGACTTTCGAAAAAACGGCTAAGTGTCAACTTTCGAAAAAACGGCTAAGTGTCAACTTTCGAAAAAACGACTAAGTGCCCACGGCTCTGCGGGGCTTGTGAGTCCGCCCCGCGCCGGTTCGGCGGTCGGCCTCAAAAAGCAAAAAATCAGCCTCTCTCCCTGGAGCTCACCAAAAATTTGTCGAAATTTTTCTAAGTTCTCCTCGAGGTACCAGGGGGTGAGGTACCCGGGCTAAGGTGCAGTACCTTTTTTGGTCTTCAGGTGCGCCAGAGTACAATGAAATGGTCCCAGTAGTCAGTGTACTCATCGACTTTCCCCCCGTTTTCCAAAGCACCTCGTTTACGAGTATGGAGGAGATGGTGCTGGTCTCCCCACGGCGTCGGACACGCCGTCCTCGACAGCACAAGGTCGGATAGAAGACCTGGAAAGCGCCGTGGCACGCGCTGGAGGTGGGCACTTTGGCGAAAAAACGACTAAGTGTCAACTTTCGAAAAAACGACTAAGTGTCAACTTTCGAAAAAACGGCTAAGTGTCAACTTTCGAAAAAACGACTAAGTGTCACCTCTCTGAAAAAATGGCAAAGTGTCGCCTCTCTGAAAATTTTCTAAGTGCCCACGGCTCTGCGGGCTCGTGCATCCGAGCCGCGCCGGTTCTGCAACCGGCCTAGAATGACGAAAAATAACGGTCTCCTCCTGGAGCTCACAGCCAATTGTGGCGAAAAAGTGGCAAAGTGCCCACGGCTCTGCGGGCTCGTGCATCCGACCCGCGCCGGTTCTGCAGCCGGCCTAGAATGACGAAAAATAACGGTCTCCTCCTGGAGCTCACAGCCAACTTGGCAAAAAGTTTCTAAGTGCCCACGGCCCTGCCGAGCTTTGGCGTCCGCCCAGCGCCGGTTCCGCAGTCGGCCTCCAATGACGAAAAATAACGGTCTCCTCCTGGAGCTCACAGCCAACTTGGCAAAAAGTTTCTAAGTGCCCACGGCCCTGCCGAGCTTTGGCGTCCGCCCAGCGCCGGTTCCGCAGTCGGCCTCGAATGACGAAAAATAACGGTCTCCTCCTGGAGCTCACAGCCAACTTGGCAAAAAGTTTCTAAGTGCCCACGGCCCTGCCGAGCTTTGGCGTCCGCCCAGCGCCGGTTCCGCAGTCGGCCTCGAATGACGAAAAATAACGGTCTCCTCCTGGAGCTCACAGCCAACTTGGCAAAAAGTTTCTAAGTGCCCACGGCCCTGCCGAGCTTTGGCGTCCGCCCAGCGCCGGTTCCGCAGTCGGCCTCGAATGACGAAAAATAACGGTCTCCTCCTGGAGCTCACAGCCAACTTGGCAAAAAGTTTCTAAGTGCCCACGGCCCTGCCGAGCTTTGGCGTCCGCCCAGCGCCGGTTCCGCAGTCGGCCTCGAATGACGAAAAATAACGGTCTCCTCCTGGAGCTCACAGCCAACTTGGCAAAAAGTTTCTAAGTGCCCACGGCCCTGCCGAGCTTTGGCGTCCGCCCAGCGCCGGTTCCGCAGTCGGCCTCGAATGACGAAAAATAACGGTCTCCTCCTGGAGCTCACAGCCAACTTGGCAAAAAGTTTCTAAGTGCCCACGGCCCTGCCGAGCTTTGGCGTCCGCTCAGCGCCGGTTCCGCAGTCGGCCTCGAATGACGAAAAATAACGGTCTCCTCCTGGAGCTCACAGCCAACTTGGCAAAAAGTTTCTAAGTGCCCACGGCCCTGCCGAGCTTTGGCGTCCGCCCAGCGCCGGTTCCGCAGTCGGCCTCGAATGACGAAAAATAACGGTCTCCTCCTGGAGCTCACAGCCAACTTGGCAAAAAGTTTCTAAGTGCCCACGGCCCTGCCGAGCTTTGGCGTCCGCTCAGCGCCGGTTCCGCAGTCGGCCTCGAATGACGAAAAATAACGGTCTCCTCCTGGAGCTCACAGCCAACTTGGCAAAAAGTTTCTAAGTGCCCACGGCCCTGCCGAGCTTTGGCGTCCGCCCAGCGCCGGTTCCGCAGTCGGCCTCGAATGACGAAAAATAACGGTCTCCTCCTGGAGCTCACAGCCAACTTGGCAAAAAGTTTCTAAGTGCCCACGGCCCTGCCGAGCTTTGGCGTCCGCCCAGCGCCGGTTCCGCAGTCGGCCTCGAATGACGAAAAATAACGGTCTCCTCCTGGAGCTCACAGCCAACTTGGCAAAAAGTTTCTAAGTGCCCACGGCCCTGCCGAGCTTTGGCGTCCGCTCAGCGCCGGTTCCGCAGTCGGCCTCGAATGACGAAAAATAACGGTCTCCTCCTGGAGCTCACAGCCAACTTGGCAAAAAGTTTCTAAGTGCCCACGGCCCTGCCGAGCTTTGGCGTCCGCCCAGCGCCGGTTCCGCAGTCGGCCTCGAATGACGAAAAATAACGGTCTCCTCCTGGAGCTCACAGCCAACTTGGCAAAAAGTTTCTAAGTGTCACATCTCTGAAAAAACGGCTAAGTGTCGACTTTCGAAAAAACGGCAAAGTGTCACATCTCTGAAAAAACGGCTAAGTGTCGACTTTCGAAAAAACGGCTAAGTGTCAACTTTCGAAAAAACGGCTAAGTGTCGCCTCTCTGAAAAAACGGCAAAGTGTCAACTTTCGAAAAAACGACAGAGTGTCGCCTCTCTGAAAAAACGACTAAGTGTCGACTCTGAGAAAATGGCAAAGTGCCCACGGCTCTGCGGGCTCGTGCATCCGACCCGCGCCGGTTCCCCAGCCGGCCTGAAATAAGGCAAAACCAGCCTCTCCGCCTGGAGCTCAGAGCCAACTTGGCGAATATTTTCTAAGTGCCCACGGCTCTGCGTGGCTACGGCGTCTGCCCAGCGCCGGTTCCTGGGTCGAACCCCGAGGACGAGGAATGCCGGTCTCCGCCTGGAGGTCCCAGCTTAATCGGCGAAAATTTTCTAAGTGCCCACGGCTCTGCCGGGCTCGTGCATCCGACCCGCGCCGGTTCCCCAGCCGGCCTGAAATAAGGCAAAACCAGGCTCTCCCCCTGGAGCTCAGAGCCAATTGTGGCGAAAAAACGACTAAGTGTCAACTTTCGAAAAAACGACTAAGTGTCAACTTTCCAAAAAAACGGCTAAGTGTCGACTTTCGAAAAAACGGCTAAGTGTCAACTTTCGAAAAAACGACTAAGTGTCGCCTCTGAAAAAACGACTAAGTGTCGCCTCTCTGAAAAAACGACTAAGTGCCCACGGCTCTGCGGGGCTTGTGAGTCCGCCCCGCGCCGGTTCGGCGGTCGGCCTCAAAAAGCGAAAAATCAGCCTCTCTCCCTGGAGCTCACCAAAAATTTGTCGAAATTTTTCTAAGTTCTCCTCGAGGTACCAGGGGGTGAGGTACCCGGGCTAAGGTGCAGTACCTTTTTTGGTCTTCAGGTGCGCCAGAGTACAATGAAATGGTCCCAGTAGTCAGTGTACTCATCGACTTTCCCCCCGTTTTCCAAAGCACCCCGTTTACGAGTATGGAGGAGATGGTGCTGGTCTCCCCACGGCGTCGGACACGCCGTCCTCGACAGCACAAGGTCGGATAGAAGACCTGAAAAGCGCCGTGGCACGCGCTGGAGGTGTCACTGTGGCGAAAAAGTGACTAAGTGTCAACTTTCGAAAAAACGGCTAAGTGTCAACTTTCGAAAAAACGGCTAAGTGTCAACTTTCGAAAAAACTGCTAAGTGTCAACTTTCGAAAAAACGACTAAGTGTCGCCTCTCTGAAAAAACGGCAAAGTGTCAACTTTCGAAAAAACGACTAAGTGTCAACTTTCGAAAAAACGACTAAGTGTCACCTCTCTGAAAAAATGGCAAAGTGTCAACTGCGAATGTGGTGGTGCATGGAAGGAAGTGGAGGACGGCCGCCTCCTTAAACACAGGCCGAAGAGGAGCGTCAGGGCCGGCTCCTTAAACACGGACCGAGTGTCGCCCTTAACACAGACCAAGCGGAGGACGGCCGCCTCCCTAAATACAGGCCGAACCGGAGCGCGAGGGCCGCTCCTTAAACACGGACCGAGTGTCGCCCTTAACACAGACCAAGGGGAGGACGGCCGCCTCCTTAAACACAGGCCGGAGAGGAGCGTCAGGGCCAGGCTCCTCAAACATGGACCGAGTGTCGCCCTTAACACAGACCAAGGGGAGGACGGCCGCCTCCTTAAACACAGGCCGGAGAGGAGCGTCAGGGCCAGGCTCCTCAAACATGGACCGAGTGTCGCCCTTAACACAGACCAAGGGGAGGACGGCCGCCTCCTTAAACACAGGCCGGAGAGGAGCGTCAGGGCCAGGCTCCTCAAACATGGACCGAGTGTCGCCCTTAACACAGACCAAGGGGAGGACGGCCGCCTCCTTAAACACAGGCCGGAGAGGAGCGTCAGGGCCAGGCTCCTCAAACATGGACCGAGTGTCGCCCTTAACACGGACCAAGGGGAGGACGGCCGCCTCCTTAAACACAGGCCGGAGAGGAGCGTCAGGGCCAGGCTCCTCAAACATGGACCGAGTGTCGCCCTTAACACGGACCAAGGGGAGGACGGCCGCCTCCTTAAACACAGGCCGGAGAGGAGCGTCAGGGCCAGGCTCCTCAAACATGGACCGAGTGTCGCCCTTAACACAGACCAAGGGGAGGACGGCCGCCTCCTTAAACACAGGCCGGAGAGGAGCGTCAGGGCCAGGCTCCTCAAACATGGACCGAGTGTCGCCCTTAACACGGACCAAGGGGAGGACGGCCGCCTCCTTAAACACAGGCCGGAGAGGAGCGTCAGGGCCAGGCTCCTCAAACATGGACCGAGTGTCGCCCTTAACACGGACCAAGGGGAGGACGGCCGCCTCCTTAAACACAGGCCGGAGAGGAGCGTCAGGGCCAGGCTCCTCAAACATGGACAGAGTGTCGCCCTTAACACAGACCAAGCGGAGGACGGCCGCCTCCCTAAATACAGGCCGAACCGGAGCGCGAGTGTCGCTCCTTAAACACGGACCGAGTGGAGGACGGCCGCCTCCTTAAACACAGGCCGAACAAAATGACACAAAGTGTCAACTGCGAATGTTGTCCATCCAAGGAAGGAGCGTGATGCCCGGCCGGCTCCTTAAACACAGGCCGAGAGTCGCCCCGGACGGTCCGCCTCGCGGCGCCCGTCTGCTCGGATAAAATGACACAAAGTGTCAACTACGAATGTTGTCCATCCAAGGAGGGAGCGTGATGCCCGGCCGGCTCCGAAAACACAGGCCGAGAGTCGCCCCGGACGGTCCGCCTCGCGGCGCCCGTCTGCTCGGATAAAATGACACAAAGTGTCAACTGCGAATGTTGTCCATCCAAGGAAGGAGCGTGATGCCCGGCCGGCTCCTTAAACACAGGCCGAGAGTCGCCCCGGACGGTCCGCCTCGCGGCGCCCGCCCGCTCGGATAAAATGACACAAAGTGTCAACTACGAATGTTGTCCATCCAAGGAAGGAGCGTGATGCCCGGCCGGCTCCTTAAACACAGGCCGAGAGTCGCCCCGGACGGTCCGCCTCGCGGCGCCCGTCTGCTCGGATAAAATGACACAAAGTGTCAACTACGAATGTTGTCCATCCAAGGAGGGAGCGTGATGCCCGGCCGGCTCCGAAAACACAGGCCGAGAGTCGCCCCGGACGGTCCGCCTCGCGGCGCCCGTCTGCTCGGATAAAATGACACAAAGTGTCAACTGCGAATGTTGTCCATCCAAGGAAGGAGCGTGATGCCCGGCCGGCTCCTTAAACACAGGCCGAGAGTCGCCCCGGACGGTCCGCCTCGCGGCGCCCGCCCGCTCGGATAAAATGACACAAAGTGTCAACTACGAATGTTGTCCATCCAAGGAGGGAGCGTGATGCCCGGCCGGCTCCGAAAACACAGGCCGAGAGTCGCCCCGGACGGTCCGCCTCTCGAGGCGCCCGCCCGCTCGGATAAAATGACACAAAGTGTCAACTACGAATGTTGTCCATCCAAGGAGGGAGCGTGAGGCCCGGCCGGCTCCGAAAACACAGGCCGAGAGTCGCCCCGGACGGTCCGCCTCTCGAGGCGCCCGCCCGCTCGGATAAAATGACACAAAGTGTCAACTACGAATGTTGTCCATCCAAGGAGGGAGCGTGATGCCCGGCCGGCTCCGAAAACACAGGCCGAGATTCGACCCCGGACGGGCCGTCTTCTCCCGGCGCCCGCCCGCGTACGCCCCCCATCCCCGGTCGCCCGTCTGCTCCCGGCGGGCCTCCGAGTACCCCCTCACCCAACTGACCGACTGGCACTCATGACCCGCCTTGGTAGGGCCTCCATCGGCCTCGGCTCGTCCGACGTCGGGTGGACGGTTCCTACCCACTGCGGGTCGCACTCTAGCGCCCCGGCCGCCGCGTGAGCGTGCGCTCCCCGCGCCGCCCCGCAGGCCCCGGCGCGACCGTACTGCGGCGAGACCGAGACGACCCGGTTTGGCATCCATCCCACCTAGCCACGATCCACGGAGGCCGAGCGAGCGGCTGAGTGTCGGGCGCCGCGCGTGCGAGCGTCCGCCGGCCGCGCCGGTCCTTCCGCGAATGTCGTTTCTCAAACCCTCCGGCTTGATAGCGGCGGCACCACGGGAAGCCGTCCACACACACCGTCCGACCTCTATCCGAAAAGCCTTCCCGACCAACCGCGGTCGCGGGGGCGTCTGTCGCTCCGCATCGGGGGGGCGTATGGCTTCCGCGCTACGCGCTGCGGGCTCGGGGGGGCCGCAACGGCTGAGTCTGACTCGGCCGGGGCGCAGCTTCCCTCCCGGCAGTCAGCAATAGTGCCGATCGCGCCTGCCACCAGCCCCCTCCCCGACGGGTTCGTCGGCGCCGGCTGGCCGCCGTCCGCCTTCGTTCCCCGAGGGTTCCCAACCAGCGCCGATCCAACTCCGCATCCTGGCCGCACGCAGTGCGTGCCTCGCGCGGGTAAGTCGCCGGCGCAGCGCCGCAGCTCCCGACCCCCGCGTACGGGAATAGTTGAGGGCCTCAGCGGGCCGCACCGACCGAGTCCGACTCGGGCCGGGGCGCAGATTCCCGCTTGGGTGACCGAACGTTCTCTGCTCGGGCCGGAGGGCCGACGCCCGTCCCCCCCCGTCGTCCCCCACGGACCGCCTCCGAGGCCACTTCGCACGGCTCATCCTCGGCTCCCTACCAATGCTTAATCGATGGGGCCGCCCGGCCGGATTCGCGCCACCCTGTCCACCGCGAGTCTCCCCAGACTAACCCGAGTTACCGCCCAGCTCGCCTAACCTTGCACTCGCTCTGCCAAACGGTCGTGTAGTCGGCGGGCCGTCCTACGGGTCGCCCTCCCTCCCCAAACGCGCGGCGGGATAGCGGCAAGGCGGCGGCGGCGGCCAGCGGCGTCGGGGCGCTCGCACCGGAGAAGAGGCGTCTTACGAGGCCGGGCGCAGCTCCCTCTCGTTTACTTGCTGAGTAGCGGCGCTCGAAGGTTCCGCGGCTCATCCCCCCGTTTTCCAAAGCACCCCGTTTACGAGTATGGAGGAGATGGTGCTGGTCTCCCCACGGCGTCGGACACGCCGTCCTCGACAGCACAAGGTCGGATAGAAGACCTGAAAAGCGCCGTGGCACGCGCTGGAGGTGTCACTGTGGCGAAAAAGTGACTAAGTGTCAACTTTCGAAAAAACGGCTAAGTGTCAACTTTCGAAAAAACGGCTAAGTGTCAACTTTCGAAAAAACTGCTAAGTGTCAACTTTCGAAAAAACGACTAAGTGTCGCCTCTCTGAAAAAACGGCAAAGTGTCAACTTTCGAAAAAACGACTAAGTGTCAACTTTCGAAAAAACGACTAAGTGTCACCTCTCTGAAAAAATGGCAAAGTGTCAACTGCGAATGTGGTGGTGCATGGAAGGAAGTGGAGGACGGCCGCCTCCTTAAACACAGGCCGAAGAGGAGCGTCAGGGCCGGCTCCTTAAACACGGACCGAGTGTCGCCCTTAACACAGACCAAGCGGAGGACGGCCGCCTCCCTAAATACAGGCCGAACCGGAGCGCGAGGGCCGCTCCTTAAACACGGACCGAGTGTCGCCCTTAACACAGACCAAGGGGAGGACGGCCGCCTCCTTAAACACAGGCCGGAGAGGAGCGTCAGGGCCAGGCTCCTCAAACATGGACCGAGTGTCGCCCTTAACACAGACCAAGGGGAGGACGGCCGCCTCCTTAAACACAGGCCGGAGAGGAGCGTCAGGGCCAGGCTCCTCAAACATGGACCGAGTGTCGCCCTTAACACAGACCAAGGGGAGGACGGCCGCCTCCTTAAACACAGGCCGGAGAGGAGCGTCAGGGCCAGGCTCCTCAAACATGGACCGAGTGTCGCCCTTAACACAGACCAAGGGGAGGACGGCCGCCTCCTTAAACACAGGCCGGAGAGGAGCGTCAGGGCCAGGCTCCTCAAACATGGACCGAGTGTCGCCCTTAACACGGACCAAGGGGAGGACGGCCGCCTCCTTAAACACAGGCCGGAGAGGAGCGTCAGGGCCAGGCTCCTCAAACATGGACCGAGTGTCGCCCTTAACACGGACCAAGGGGAGGACGGCCGCCTCCTTAAACACAGGCCGGAGAGGAGCGTCAGGGCCAGGCTCCTCAAACATGGACCGAGTGTCGCCCTTAACACAGACCAAGGGGAGGACGGCCGCCTCCTTAAACACAGGCCGGAGAGGAGCGTCAGGGCCAGGCTCCTCAAACATGGACCGAGTGTCGCCCTTAACACGGACCAAGGGGAGGACGGCCGCCTCCTTAAACACAGGCCGGAGAGGAGCGTCAGGGCCAGGCTCCTCAAACATGGACCGAGTGTCGCCCTTAACACGGACCAAGGGGAGGACGGCCGCCTCCTTAAACACAGGCCGGAGAGGAGCGTCAGGGCCAGGCTCCTCAAACATGGACAGAGTGTCGCCCTTAACACAGACCAAGCGGAGGACGGCCGCCTCCCTAAATACAGGCCGAACCGGAGCGCGAGTGTCGCTCCTTAAACACGGACCGAGTGGAGGACGGCCGCCTCCTTAAACACAGGCCGAACAAAATGACACAAAGTGTCAACTGCGAATGTTGTCCATCCAAGGAAGGAGCGTGATGCCCGGCCGGCTCCTTAAACACAGGCCGAGAGTCGCCCCGGACGGTCCGCCTCGCGGCGCCCGCCCGCTCGGATAAAATGACACAAAGTGTCAACTACGAATGTTGTCCATCCAAGGAGGGAGCGTGATGCCCGGCCGGCTCCGAAAACACAGGCCGAGAGTCGCCCCGGACGGTCCGCCTCTCGAGGCGCCCGCCCGCTCGGATAAAATGACACAAAGTGTCAACTACGAATGTTGTCCATCCAAGGAGGGAGCGTGAGGCCCGGCCGGCTCCGAAAACACAGGCCGAGAGTCGCCCCGGACGGTCCGCCTCTCGAGGCGCCCGCCCGCTCGGATAAAATGACACAAAGTGTCAACTACGAATGTTGTCCATCCAAGGAGGGAGCGTGATGCCCGGCCGGCTCCGAAAACACAGGCCGAGATTCGACCCCGGACGGGCCGTCTTCTCCCGGCGCCCGCCCGCGTACGCCCCCCATCCCCGGTCGCCCGTCTGCTCCCGGCGGGCCTCCGAGTACCCCCTCACCCAACTGACCGACTGGCACTCATGACCCGCCTTGGTAGGGCCTCCATCGGCCTCGGCTCGTCCGACGTCGGGTGGACGGTTCCTACCCACTGCGGGTCGCACTCTAGCGCCCCGGCCGCCGCGTGAGCGTGCGCTCCCCGCGCCGCCCCGCAGGCCCCGGCGCGACCGTACTGCGGCGAGACCGAGACGACCCGGTTTGGCATCCATCCCACCTAGCCACGATCCACGGAGGCCGAGCGAGCGGCTGAGTGTCGGGCGCCGCGCGTGCGAGCGTCCGCCGGCCGCGCCGGTCCTTCCGCGAATGTCGTTTCTCAAACCCTCCGGCTTGATAGCGGCGGCACCACGGGAAGCCGTCCACACACACCGTCCGACCTCTATCCGAAAAGCCTTCCCGACCAACCGCGGTCGCGGGGGCGTCTGTCGCTCCGCATCGGGGGGGCGTATGGCTTCCGCGCTACGCGCTGCGGGCTCGGGGGGGCCGCAACGGCTGAGTCTGACTCGGCCGGGGCGCAGCTTCCCTCCCGGCAGTCAGCAATAGTGCCGATCGCGCCTGCCACCAGCCCCCTCCCCGACGGGTTCGTCGGCGCCGGCTGGCCGCCGTCCGCCTTCGTTCCCCGAGGGTTCCCAACCAGCGCCGATCCAACTCCGCATCCTGGCCGCACGCAGTGCGTGCCTCGCGCGGGTAAGTCGCCGGCGCAGCGCCGCAGCTCCCGACCCCCGCGTACGGGAATAGTTGAGGGCCTCAGCGGGCCGCACCGACCGAGTCCGACTCGGGCCGGGGCGCAGATTCCCGCTTGGGTGACCGAACGTTCTCTGCTCGGGCCGGAGGGCCGACGCCCGTCCCCCCCCGTCGTCCCCCACGGACCGCCTCCGAGGCCACTTCGCACGGCTCATCCTCGGCTCCCTACCAATGCTTAATCGATGGGGCCGCCCGGCCGGATTCGCGCCACCCTGTCCACCGCGAGTCTCCCCAGACTAACCCGAGTTACCGCCCAGCTCGCCTAACCTTGCACT
The DNA here is from genome assembly GCF_054491065.1 of Syngnathus leptorhynchus. Lineage (NCBI taxonomy): Eukaryota > Metazoa > Chordata > Actinopteri > Syngnathiformes > Syngnathidae > Syngnathus > Syngnathus leptorhynchus. Next base: position 35,062 of record NW_028232130.1, on the reverse strand, counting down.
CGCTCTGCCAAACGGTCGTGTAGTCGGCGGGCCGTCCTACGGGTCGCCCTCCCTCTCCAAAC
>NW_028232130.1:5000-25000 GCF_054491065.1 Syngnathus leptorhynchus | reverse complement strand
GCGTGGTCGAGCGTGAGGCCCCGGCCCTTTGGCTGCCTGGTACCTAAAACACTTCCATTGATCCAGCCACGGAGGGTGCTGGCTGGTGGCTCCATAGCTCCATAGCTCCATAGCACCAGAGCTCCATAGCTCCATAGCACCAGAGCTCCATAGCTCCATAGCACCAGAGCTCCATAGCTCCATAGCACCAGAGCTCCATAGCTCCATAGCACCAGAGCTCCATAGCTCCATAGCTCCAGGGCTCCATAGCTCCAGGGCTCCATAGCTCCATAGCTCCAGGGCTCCATAGCTCCATACCTCCAGAGCTCCATAGCTCCAGCCTGGGTGGCTGGTGGCTCCATAGCTCCATACTTCCATAGCTCCAGTCAGAGAGTTGGCGAAAATTGCACTAAGTGCGAAAGCCCATTCATTTACAACGGCGTGTCCGCCAGGCGGCGACATTTCCCCGTTACCGGTGGCTGCGTGGCGGGTGAGTGACAGAGCTTATCCGAGCGGCTGGAACTCTGCGCCGGCGTGGTCGAGCGTGAGGCCCCGGCCCTTTGGCTGCCTGGTACCTAAAACACTTCCATTGATCCAGCCACGGAGGGTGCTGGCTGGTGGCTCCATAGCTCCATAGCTCCATAGCACCAGAGCTCCATAGCTCCATAGCACCAGAGCTCCATAGCTCCATAGCACCAGAGCTCCATAGCTCCATAGCACCAGAGCTCCATAGCTCCATAGCACCAGAGCTCCATAGCTCCATAGCACCAGAGCTCCATAGCTCCATAGCACCAGAGCTCCATAGCTCCATAGCACCAGAGCTCCATAGCTCCATAGCACCAGAGCTCCATAGCTCCATAGCACCAGAGCTCCATAGCTCCATAGCACCAGAGCTCCATAGCTCCATAGCACCAGAGCTCCATAGCTCCATAGCTCCAGCCTGGGTGGCTGGTGGCTCCATAGCTCCATACTTCCATAGCTCCAGTCAGAGAGTGTGCTAAAATTGCACTAAGTGCGAAAGCCCATTCATTTACAACGGCGTGTCCACAAGGCGGCGACATTTCCCCGTTACCGGTGGCTGCGCGGCGGGTGAGTGACAGAGCTTATCCGAGCGGCTGGAACTCTGCGCCGGCGTGGTCGAGCGTGAGGCCTCGGCCCTTTGGCTGCCTGGTACCTAAAACACTTCCATTGATCCAGCCACGGAGGGTGCTGGCTGGTGGCTCCATAGCTCCATAGCTCCATACCTCCAGAGCTCCAGAGCTCCATAGCACCAGAGCTCCATAGCTCCATAGCACCAGAGCTCCATAGCACCAGAGCTCCATAGCTCCATAGCACCAGAGCTCCATAGCTCCATAGCACCAGAGCTCCATAGCTCCATAGCACCAGAGCTCCATAGCTCCATAGCTCCATAGCACCAGAGCTCCATAGCTCCATAGCACCAGAGCTCCATAGCTCCATAGCACCAGAGCTCCATAGCTCCATAGCACCAGAGCTCCATAGCTCCATAGCACCAGAGCTCCATAGCTCCATAGCACCAGAGCTCCATAGCTCCATAGCACCAGAGCTCCATAGCTCCATAGCACCAGAGCTCCATAGCTCCATAGCACCAGAGCTCCATAGCTCCATAGCACCAGAGCTCCATAGCTCCATAGCACCAGAGCTCCATAGCTCCATAGCTCCAGCCTGGGTGGCTGGTGGCTCCATAGCTCCATACTTCCATAGCTCCAGTCAGAGAGTGTGCTAAAATTGCACTAAGTGCGAAAGCCCATTCATTTACAACGGCGTGTCCACAAGGCGGCGACATTTCCCCGTTACCGGTGGCTGCGCGGCGGGTGAGTGACAGAGCTTATCCGAGCGGCTGGAACTCTGCGCCGGCGTGGTCGAGCGTGAGGCCTCGGCCCTTTGGCTGCCTGGTACCTAAAACACTTCCATTGATCCAGCCACGGAGGGTGCTGGCTGGTGGCTCCATAGCTCCATAGCTCCATACCTCCAGAGCTCCAGAGCTCCATAGCACCAGAGCTCCATAGCTCCATAGCACCAGAGCTCCATAGCACCAGAGCTCCATAGCTCCATAGCACCAGAGCTCCATAGCTCCATAGCACCAGAGCTCCATAGCTCCATAGCACCAGAGCTCCATAGCTCCATAGCTCCATAGCACCAGAGCTCCATAGCTCCATAGCACCAGAGCTCCATAGCTCCATAGCACCAGAGCTCCATAGCTCCATAGCACCAGAGCTCCATAGCTCCATAGCACCAGAGCTCCATAGCTCCATAGCACCAGAGCTCCATAGCTCCATAGCACCAGAGCTCCATAGCTCCATAGCACCAGAGCTCCATAGCTCCATAGCACCAGAGCTCCATAGCTCCATAGCACCAGAGCTCCATAGCTCCATAGCACCAGAGCTCCATAGCTCCATAGCTCCAGCCTGGGTGGCTGGTGGCTCCATAGCTCCATACTTCCATAGCTCCAGTCAGAGAGTGTGCTAAAATTGCACTAAGTGCGAAAGCCCATTCATTTACAACGGCGTGTCCACAAGGCGGCGACATTTCCCCGTTACCGGTGGCTGCGCGGCGGGTGAGTGACAGAGCTTATCCGAGCGGCTGGAACTCTGCGCCGGCGTGGTCGAGCGTGAGGCCTCGGCCCTTTGGCTGCCTGGTACCTAAAACACTTCCATTGATCCAGCCACGGAGGGTGCTGGCTGGTGGCTCCATAGCTCCATAGCTCCATACCTCCAGAGCTCCAGAGCTCCATAGCACCAGAGCTCCATAGCTCCATAGCACCAGAGCTCCATAGCACCAGAGCTCCATAGCTCCATAGCACCAGAGCTCCATAGCTCCATAGCACCAGAGCTCCATAGCTCCATAGCACCAGAGCTCCATAGCTCCATAGCTCCATAGCACCAGAGCTCCATAGCTCCATAGCACCAGAGCTCCATAGCTCCATAGCACCAGAGCTCCATAGCTCCATAGCACCAGAGCTCCATAGCTCCATAGCTCCATACTTCCATAGCTCCATAGCTCCATACTTCCATAGCACCAGAGCTCCATACCTCCATAGCACCAGAGCTCCATAGCTCCATAGCTCCATACTTCCATAGCTCCATAGCTCCATACTTCCATAGCACCAGAGCTCCATACCTCCATAGCACCAGAGCTCCATAGCTCCATAGCACCAGAGCTCCATAGCTCCATAGCACCAGAGCTCCATAGCTCCATAGCACCAGAGCTCCATAGCTCCATAGCTCCAGGGCTCCATAGCTCCATAGCTCCAGGGCTCCATAGCTCCAGGGCTCCAGGGCTCCATAGCTCCAGGGCTCCATAGCTCCAGGGCTCCAGGGCTCCATAGCTCCAGGGCTCCATAGCTCCAGGGCTCCAGGGCTCCATAGCTCCATACCTCCAGAGCTCCATACCTCCAGAGCTCCATAGCACCAGAGCTCCATGGCTTCAGAGCTCCATAGCACCATAGCTCCATACCTCCAGAGCTCCAGGGCTCCATAGCTCCATAGCTCCATAGCTCCATAGCTCCATACCTCCAGAGCTCCATAGCACCAGAGCTCCAGAGCTCCATAGCTCCAGCCTGGGTGGCTGGTGGCTCCATAGCTCCATACTTCCATAGCTCTAAGTCAGAGAGTTGGCGAAAATTGCACTAAGTGCGAAAGCCCATTCATTTACAACGGCGTGTCCACAAGGCGGCGACATTTCCCCGTTACCGGTGGCTGCGCGGCGGGAGAGTGACAGAGCTCATCCGAGCGGCTGGAACTCTGCGCCGGCGTGGTCGAGCGTGAGGCCTCGGCACTTTGGCCGCCTGGTACCTAAACACTTCCATTGATCCAGCCACGGAGGGTGCTGGCTGGTGGCTCCATACCTCCATAGCTCCATACCTCCAGAGCTCCAGAGCTCCATAGCACCAGAGCTCCATAGCTCCATAGCACCAGAGCTCCATAGCACCAGAGCTCCATAGCTCCATAGCACCAGAGCTCCATAGCTCCATAGCACCAGAGCTCCATAGCTCCATAGCACCAGAGCTCCATAGCACCAGAGCTCCATAGCTCCATAGCACCAGAGCTCCATAGCTCCATAGCACCAGCTCCATAGCTCCATAGCACCAGAGCTCCATAGCTCCATAGCACCAGAGCTCCATAGCTCCATAGCACCAGAGCTCCATAGCTCCATAGCACCAGAGCTCCATAGCTCCATAGCACCAGAGCTCCATAGCTCCATAGCTCCAGGGCTCCATAGCTCCAGGGCTCCAGGGCTCCATAGCTCCAGGGCTCCATAGCTCCAGGGCTCCAGGGCTCCATAGCTCCATACCTCCAGAGCTCCATAGCTCCATACTTCCAGAGCTCCATAGCTCCATAGCACCAGAGCTCCAGAGCTCCATAGCTCCATAGCACCAGAGCTCCATAGCACCAGAGCTCCATAGCTCCAGCCTGGGTGGCTGGTGGCTCCATAGCTCCATACTTCCATAGCTCCAGTCAGAGAGTTGGCGAAAATTGCACTAAGTGCGAAAGCCCATTCATTTACAAGGGCGTGTCCACAAGGCGGCGACATTTCCCCGTTACCGGTGGCTGCGCGGCAGGAGAGTGACAGAGCTTATCCGAGCGGCTGGAACTCTGCGCCGGCGTGGTCGAACGGCTGGCCTCGGTAGTTGAGGTACCAGGGGTGGGCCGGGGAGCTCCAGGCGGGTCTTGTGAGAGAGTGAAGCCGAGCGGCTGGAACTCTGGGCCGGCCTGGTCGAGCGGCTGGCCTCGGTAGTTGAGGTACCAGGGGCGGGCTGGGGAGCTCCAGGCGGGGCTTGTGAGAGAGTGAAGCCGAGCGGCTGGAACTCTGGGCCGGCGTGGTTGAGCCACGGAGGGTGCTGGCTGGTGGCTCCATAGCTCCATAGCTCCATAGCTCCATAGCTCCATACTTCCATAGCTCCATACTTCCATAGCTCCAGACTTCCATAGCTCCATAGCTCCATAGCTCCATAGCTCCATAGCTCCATAGCACCAGAGCTCCAGAGCTCCATAGCACCAGAGCTCCAGAGCTCCATAGCTCCATAGCTCCATAGCCCCAGAGCTCCATAGCTCCATAGCTCCATAGCTCCAGAGCTCCATACTTCCATAGCTCCAGAGCTCCAGCCTGTCTGGTGGCTCCATAGCTCCATAGCTCCATACTTGCAGCCACGGAGCTGGCGAAAATTGCACTAAGTGCGAAAGCCCATTCATTTACAACGGCGTGTCCACAAGGCGGCGACATTTCCCCGTTACCGGTGGCTGCTTAGCGGGAGAGTGACAGAGCTTATCCGAGCGGCTGGAACTCTGGGCCGGCCTGGTCGAGCGGCTGGCCTCGGTAGTTGAGGTACCAGGGGCGGGCTGGGGAGCTCCAGGCGGGGCTTGTGAGAGAGTGTAGCCGAGCGGCTGGAACTCTGGGCCGGCGTGGTTGAGCAGCATGCCCGCGGAGGTGGCTCTTCCATAGGCACGGAGGGTGCTGGAGCTCCACACTTCCCTAGGCACGGAGGGTGCTGGAGCTCCACACTTCCATAGGCAGGGAGGGTGCTGGAGCTCCACACTTCCATAGGCAGGGAGGGTGCTGGAGCTCCACACTTCCATAGGCAGGGAGGGTGCTGGAGCTCCACACTTCCATAGGCAGGGAGGGTGCTGGAGCTCCACACTTCCATAGGCAGGGAGGGTGCTGGAGCTCCACACTTCCATAGGCAGGGAGGGTGCTGGAGCTCCACACTTCCATAGGCAGGGAGGGTGCTGGAGCTCCACACTTCCATAGGCAGGGAGGGTGCTGGAGCTCCACACTTCCATAGGCAGGGAGGGTGCTGGAGCTCCACACTTCCATAGGCAGGGAGGGTGCTGGAGCTCCACACTTCCATAGGCAGGGAGGGTGCTGGAGCTCCACACTTCCATAGGCAGGGAGGGTGCTGGAGCTCCACACTTCCATAGGCAGGGAGGGTGCTGGAGCTCCACACTTCCATAGGCAGGGAGGGTGCTGGAGCTCCACACTTCCATAGGCAGGGAGGGTGCTGGAGCTCCACACTTCCATAGGCAGGGAGGGTGCTGGAGCTCCACACTTCCATAGGCAGGGAGGGTGCTGGAGCTCCACACTTCCATAGGCAGGGAGGGTGCTGGAGCTCCACACTTCCATAGGCAGGGAGGGTGCTGGAGCTCCACACTTCCATAGGCAGGGAGGGTGCTGGAGCTCCACACTTCCATAGGCAGGGAGGGTGCTGGAGCTCCACACTTCCATAGGCAGGGAGGGTGCTGGAGCTCCACACTTCCATAGGCAGGGAGGGTGCTGGAGCTCCACACTTCCATAGGCAGGGAGGGTGCTGGAGCTCCACACTTCCATAGGCAGGGAGGGTGCTGGAGCTCCACACTTCCATAGGCAGGGAGGGTGCTGGAGCTCCACACTTCCATAGGCAGGGAGGGTGCTGGAGCTCCACACTTCCATAGGCAGGGAGGGTGCTGGAGCTCCACACTTCCATAGGCAGGGAGGGTGCTGGAGCTCCACACTTCCATAGGCAGGGAGGGTGCTGGAGCTCCACACTTCCATAGGCAGGGAGGGTGCTGGAGCTCCACACTTCCATAGGCAGGGAGGGTGCTGGAGCTCCACACTTCCATAGGCAGGGAGGGTGCTGGAGCTCCACACTTCCATAGGCAGGGAGGGTGCTGGAGCTCGACACTTCCATAGGCAGGGAGGGTGCTGGAGCTCCACACTTCCATAGGCAGGGAGGGTGCTGGAGCTCCACACTTCCATAGGCAGGGAGGGTGCTGGAGCTCCACACTTCCATAGGCAGGGAGGGTGCTGGAGCTCCACACTTCCATAGGCAGGGAGGGTGCTGGAGCTCCACACTTCCATAGGCAGGGAGGGTGCTGGAGCTCCACATCCACACTTCCAGCCACTGCATGCTGGCACTTCCACCTTGCTTGCTAAGTCGGCGTGATCTTGCCCAAAAAGTCCCTCCTCACCTCCAGCTGGAAGTGGAAAAAAATCCTCCACCTGCTTGGCCGAGGTTCTGGAAGCCAGCAGCTCGCAGAATGTTGCCAAAGTTTCACTGGAAGGAAAAGAAAAGAGAAGACCGAGTGCGCATTTCACCTACCGCCGAATGTCCACAAGAGGGAAGTGTCACTCCGTCGCAGAATCTGCGCCGACGCACTCGGCACCCTTCGAATTTATGGTGCCGGTGCGGGTGTTCTGGGTGCAAAAAGGCCGCCCAAGTGGTAGAAAAAAATCAGACTTCGTCTCTTAGGTCGAAATTAATGCCAAGTTTTGAAATGCGCTGGCAGGGGTGGACCAGGGCCCGTTAGAAGTGCTTAGCCGAGGTCCTGGAAGCCTAACCCGGCGTGATCTTGTGCAAAAAGCCGCTGCTGAGCTCCAGCTGGAAGTGTAAAAAGAACCGGGCTGGATCAAAAAAAGAACCGGGCGGCCCGTTAAAATTGCTTAGCCGAGGTCCTGGAACCCTAACCCGGCGTGATCTTGTGCAAAAAGCCGCTGCTGAGCTCCAGCTGGAAGTGTAAAAAGAACCGGGCTGGTTCAAAAAAAGAACCGGGCGACCCGTTAGAAGTGCATAGCCGAGGTCCTGGAAGCCTAACCCGGCGTGATCTTGTGCAAAAAGCCGCTGCTGAGCTCCAGCTGGAAGTGGAAAAAGAACCGGGCTGGATCAAAAAAGAACCGGGCGACCCGTTAAAATTGCTTAGCCGAGGTCCTGGAAGCCTAACACGGCGTGTTCTTGTGCAAAAAGCCGCTCCCGAGCTCCAGCTGGAAGTGTAAAAAGAACCAGGCTGGATAAAAAAAAGAACCGGGCTGGATCAAAAAAGAACCGGGCGACCCGTTAAAATTGCTTAGCCGAGGTCCTGGAAGCCTAACACGGCGTGATCTTGTGCAAAAAGCCGCTCCCGAGCTCCAGCTGGAAGTGTAAAAAGAACCGGGCTGGATAAAAAAAGAACCGGGCTGGATCAAAAAAGAACCGGGCGGCCCGTTAAAATTGCTTAGCCGAGGTCCTGGAAGCCTAACACGGCGTGATCTTGTGCAAAAAGCCGCTCCCGAGCTCCAGCTGGAAGTGTAAAAAGAACCGGGCTGGATCAAAAAAGAACCGGGCTGGATAAAAAAAAGAACCGGGCGGCCCGTTAAAATTGCTTAGCCGAGGTCCTGGAAGCCTAACCCGGCGTGATCTTGTGCAAAAAGCCGCTCCCGAGCTCCAGCTGGAAGTGTAAAAAGAACCGGGCTGGATAAAAAAAGAACCGGGCTGGATAAAAAAAAGAACCGGGCGACCCGTTAAAATTGCTTAGCCGAGGTCCTGGAAGCCTAACACGGCGTGATCTTGTGCAAAAAGCCGCTCCCGAGCTCCAGCTGGAAGTGTAAAAAGAACCGGGCTGGATCAAAAAAGAACCGGGCTGGATAAAAAAAAAGAACCGGGCGACCCGTTAAAATTGCTTAGCCGAGGTCCTGGAAGCCTAACCCGGCGTGATCTTGTGCAAAAAGCCGCTCCCGAGCTCCAGCTGGAAGTGTAAAAAGAACCGGGCTGGATAAAAAAAGAACCGGGCTGGATCAAAAAAAGAACCGGGCGACCCGTTAAAATTGCTTAGCCGAGGTCCTGGAAGCCTAACACGGCGTGATCTTGTGCAAATAGCCGCTCCCGAGCTCCAGCTGGAAGTGTAAAAAGAACCAGGCTGGATAAAAAAAAGAACCGGGCTGGATCAAAAAAGAACCGGGCGACCCGTTAAAATTGCTTAGCCGAGGTCCTGGAAGCCTAACCCGGCGTGATCTTGTGCAAAAAGCCGCTCCCGAGCTCCAGCTGGAAGTGTAAAAAGAACCAGGCTGGATAAAAAAAAGAACCGGGCTGGATCAAAAAAGAACCGGGCGACCCGTTAAAATTGCTGAGCCGAGGTCCTGGAAGCCTAACACGGCGTGATCTTGTGCAAAAAGCCGCTCCCGAGCTCCAGCTGGAAGTGTAAAAAGAACCGGGCTGGATAAAAAAAAGAACCGGGCTGGATCAAAAAAAGAACCGGGCGACCCGTTAAAATTGCTTAGCCGAGGTCCTGGAAGCCTAACACGGCGTGTTCTTGTGCAAAAAGCCGCTCCCGAGCTCCAGCTGGAAGTGTAAAAAGAACCAGGCTGGATAAAAAAAAGAACCGGGCTGGATCAAAAAAGAACCGGGCGACCCGTTAAAATTGCTTAGCCGAGGTCCTGGAAGCCTAACACGGCGTGATCTTGTGCAAAAAGCCGCTCCCGAGCTCCAGCTGGAAGTGTAAAAAGAACCAGGCTGGATAAAAAAAAGAACCGGGCTGGATCAAAAAAGAACCGGGCGACCCGTTAAAATTGCTTAGCCGAGGTCCTGGAAGCCTAACACGGCGTGTTCTTGTGCAAAAAGCCGCTCCCGAGCTCCAGCTGGAAGTGTAAAAAGAACCAGGCTGGATAAAAAAAAGAACCGGGCTGGATCAAAAAAGAACCGGGCGACCCGTTAAAATTGCTTAGCCGAGGTCCTGGAAGCCTAACACGGCGTGATCTTGTGCAAAAAGCCGCTCCCGAGCTCCAGCTGGAAGTGTAAAAAGAACCGGGCTGGATAAAAAAAAGAACCGGGCTGGATCAAAAAAGAACCGGGCGACCCGTTAAAATTGCTTAGCCGAGGTCCTGGAAGCCTAACACGGCGTGATCTTGTGCAAAAAGCCGCTCCCGAGCTCCAGCTGGAAGTGTAAAAAGAACCAGGCTGGATAAAAAAAAGAACCGGGCTGGATCAAAAAAGAACCGGGCGACCCGTTAAAATTGCTTAGCCGAGGTCCTGGAAGCCTAACACGGCGTGATCTTGTGCAAAAAGCCGCTCCCGAGCTCCAGCTGGAAGTGTAAAAAGAACCGGGCTGGATAAAAAAAGAACCGGGCTGGATAAAAAAAAGAACCGGGCGACCCGTTAAAATTGCTTAGCCGAGGTCCTGGAAGCCTAACACGGCGTGATCTTGTGCAAAAAGCCGCTCCCGAGCTCCAGCTGGAAGTGTAAAAAGAACCGGGCTGGATAAAAAAAGAACCGGGCTGGATCAAAAAAGAACCGGGGGACCCGTTAAAATTGCTTAGCCGAGGTCCTGGAAGCCTAACCCGGCGTGATCTTGTGCAAAAAGCCGCTCCCGAGCTCCAGCTGGAAGTGTAAAAAGAACCGGGCTGGATAAAAAAAGAACCGGGCTGGATCAAAAAAGAACCGGGGGACCCGTTAAAATTGCTTAGCCGAGGTCCTGGAAGCCTAACCCGGCGTGATCTTGTGCAAAAAGCCGCTCCCGAGCTCCAGCTGGAAGTGTAAAAAGAACCGGGCTGGATAAAAAAAAGAACCGGGCTGGATCAAAAAAGAACCGGGCGACCCGTTAAAATTGCTTAGCCGAGGTCCTGGAAGCCTAACACGGCGTGATCTTGTGCAAAAAGCCGCTCCCGAGCTCCAGCTGGAAGTGTAAAAAGAACCAGGCTGGATAAAAAAAAGAACCGGGCTGGATCAAAAAAGAACCGGGCGACCCGTTAAAATTGCTTAGCCGAGGTCCTGGAAGCCTAACACGGCGTGATCTTGTGCAAAAAGCCGCTCCCGAGCTCCAGCTGGAAGTGTAAAAAGAACCAGGCTGGATAAAAAAAGAACCGGGCTGGATCAAAAAAGAACCGGGCGACCCGTTAAAATTGCTTAGCCGAGGTCCTGGAAGCCTAACCCGGCGTGATCTTGCCCGAAATTCGGCCTCTATACTTCCATTTTAGGTACCAGGCGCTCATAGTGTGTTGGTCCCACTAGTCAGTGTACTGGTCCCACTCGCTAGTGTACTGGTCCCCCTAGTCAGTGTACTCATCCAGTTACCCCCCGTTTTCCAAAACACCATCGGCACGTATAAGGGGGGGACTCCTGAGAGAGATGAGGTATATGGCAGCGCAACACCAATCCGCTCCGCGCTGGTTCCCATGTCGGCTACGGATGAATAAAACCAGCCTGTCCCCCCTGGAGCTCACGAGACACGGAATTTTTTCTAAGTGCCAACGGCTCTTCCGAGCAAACGTGTCCGCTCCGGCTGGTTCCCCCGTCGGCCTCGAATGACGAAAAATGCCGGTCTCCGCCCGGAGCTCATGACAAACGAAAAATTTTCTAAGTGCCAACGGCACTAGCGAGCGAATGTGTCCGCTCGGCGCTGGTTCCCGGGTCGAACCCGGAAGACAAAAAACGCCGGTCTCCGCCCGGAGCTCATGACAAACGAAAAATTTTCTAAGTGCCAACGGCACTAGCGAGCGAATGTGTCCGCTCGGCGCTGGTTCCCGGGTCGAACCCGGAAGACGAAAAACGCCGGTCTCCGCCCGGAGCTCATGACAAACGAAAAATTTTCTAAGTGCCAACGGCACTAGCGAGCGAATGTGTCCGCTCGGCGCTGGTTCCCGGGTCGAACCCGGAAGACGAAAAACGCCGCTCTCCGCCCGGAGCTCATGACAAACGAAAAATTTTCTAAGTGCCAACGGCACTAGCGAGCGAATGTGTCCGCTCGGCGCTGGTTCCCGGGTCGAACCCGGAAGACGAAAAACGCCGCTCTCCGCCCGGAGCTCATGACAAATGAAAAATTTTCTAAGTGCCAACGGCACTAGCGAGCGAATGTGTCCGCTCGGCGCTGGTTCCCGGGTCGAACCCGGAAGACGAAAAACGCCGCTCTCCGCCCGGAGCTCATGACAAACGAAAAATTTTCTAAGTGCCAACGGCACTAGCGAGCGAATGTGTCCGCTCGGCGCTGGTTCCCGGGTCGAACCCGGAAGACGAAAAACGCCGCTCTCCGCCCGGAGCTCATGACAAACGAAAAATTTTCTAAGTGCCAACGGCACTAGCGAGCGAATGTGTCCGCTCGGCGCTGGTTCCCGGGTCGAACCCGGAAGACGAAAAACGCCGCTCTCCGCCCGGAGCTCATGACAAACGAAAAATTTTCTAAGTGCCAACGGCACTAGCGAGCGAATGTGTCCGCTCGGCGCTGGTTCCCGGGTCGAACCCGGAAGACGAAAAACGCCGGTCTCCGCCCGGAGCTCATGACAAACGAAAAATTTTCTAAGTGCCAACGGCACTAGCGAGCGAATGTGTCCGCTCGGCGCTGGTTCCCGGGTCGAACCCGGAAGACGAAAAACGCCGGTCTCCGCCCGGAGCTCATGACAAACGAAAAATTTTCTAAGTGCCAACGGCACTAGCGAGCGAATGTGTCCGCTCGGCGCTGGTTCCCGGGTCGAACCCGGAAGACGAAAAACGCCGGTCTCCGCCCGGAGCTCATGACAAACGAAAAATTTTCTAAGTGCCAACGGCACTAGCGAGCGAATGTGTCCGCTCGGCGCTGGTTCCCGGGTCGAACCCGGAAGACGAAAAACGCCGGTCTCCGCCCGGAGCTCATGACAAACGAAAAATTTTCTAAGTGCCAACGGCACTAGCGAGCGAATGTGTCCGCTCGGCGCTGGTTCCCGGGTCGGACCCGGAAGACGAAAAACGCCGGTCCTCGCCTGGAGGTCCCAGCAAAATCGGCGAAAAAACGACTAAGTGTCAACTTTCGAAAAAACGGCTAAGTGTCGACTTTCGAAAAAACGGCTAAGTGTCAACTTTCGAAAAAACGGCTAAGTGTCAACTTTCGAAAAAACGACTAAGTGCCCACGGCTCTGCGGGGCTTGTGAGTCCGCCCCGCGCCGGTTCGGCGGTCGGCCTCAAAAAGCAAAAAATCAGCCTCTCTCCCTGGAGCTCACCAAAAATTTGTCGAAATTTTTCTAAGTTCTCCTCGAGGTACCAGGGGGTGAGGTACCCGGGCTAAGGTGCAGTACCTTTTTTGGTCTTCAGGTGCGCCAGAGTACAATGAAATGGTCCCAGTAGTCAGTGTACTCATCGACTTTCCCCCCGTTTTCCAAAGCACCTCGTTTACGAGTATGGAGGAGATGGTGCTGGTCTCCCCACGGCGTCGGACACGCCGTCCTCGACAGCACAAGGTCGGATAGAAGACCTGGAAAGCGCCGTGGCACGCGCTGGAGGTGGGCACTTTGGCGAAAAAACGACTAAGTGTCAACTTTCGAAAAAACGACTAAGTGTCAACTTTCGAAAAAACGGCTAAGTGTCAACTTTCGAAAAAACGACTAAGTGTCACCTCTCTGAAAAAATGGCAAAGTGTCGCCTCTCTGAAAATTTTCTAAGTGCCCACGGCTCTGCGGGCTCGTGCATCCGAGCCGCGCCGGTTCTGCAACCGGCCTAGAATGACGAAAAATAACGGTCTCCTCCTGGAGCTCACAGCCAATTGTGGCGAAAAAGTGGCAAAGTGCCCACGGCTCTGCGGGCTCGTGCATCCGACCCGCGCCGGTTCTGCAGCCGGCCTAGAATGACGAAAAATAACGGTCTCCTCCTGGAGCTCACAGCCAACTTGGCAAAAAGTTTCTAAGTGCCCACGGCCCTGCCGAGCTTTGGCGTCCGCCCAGCGCCGGTTCCGCAGTCGGCCTCCAATGACGAAAAATAACGGTCTCCTCCTGGAGCTCACAGCCAACTTGGCAAAAAGTTTCTAAGTGCCCACGGCCCTGCCGAGCTTTGGCGTCCGCCCAGCGCCGGTTCCGCAGTCGGCCTCGAATGACGAAAAATAACGGTCTCCTCCTGGAGCTCACAGCCAACTTGGCAAAAAGTTTCTAAGTGCCCACGGCCCTGCCGAGCTTTGGCGTCCGCCCAGCGCCGGTTCCGCAGTCGGCCTCGAATGACGAAAAATAACGGTCTCCTCCTGGAGCTCACAGCCAACTTGGCAAAAAGTTTCTAAGTGCCCACGGCCCTGCCGAGCTTTGGCGTCCGCTCAGCGCCGGTTCCGCAGTCGGCCTCGAATGACGAAAAATAACGGTCTCCTCCTGGAGCTCACAGCCAACTTGGCAAAAAGTTTCTAAGTGCCCACGGCCCTGCCGAGCTTTGGCGTCCGCCCAGCGCCGGTTCCGCAGTCGGCCTCGAATGACGAAAAATAACGGTCTCCTCCTGGAGCTCACAGCCAACTTGGCAAAAAGTTTCTAAGTGCCCACGGCCATGCCGAGCTTTGGCGTCCGCTCAGCGCCGGTTCCGCAGTCGGCCTCGAATGACGAAAAATAACGGTCTCCTCCTGGAGCTCACAGCCAACTTGGCAAAAAGTTTCTAAGTGCCCACGGCCCTGCCGAGCTTTGGCGTCCGCTCAGCGCCGGTTCCGCAGTCGGCCTCGAATGACGAAAAATGACGGTCTCCTCCTGGAGCTCACAGCCAACTTGGCAAAAAGTTTCTAAGTGCCCACGGCCCTGCCGAGCTTTGGCGTCCGCCCAGCGCCGGTTCCGCAGTCGGCCTCGAATGACGAAAAATGACGGTCTCCTCCTGGAGCTCACAGCCAACTTGGCAAAAAGTTTCTAAGTGCCCACGGCCCTGCCGAGCTTTGGCGTCCGCCCAGCGCCGGTTCCGCAGTCGGCCTCGAATGACGAAAAATGACGGTCTCCTCCTGGAGCTCACAGCCAACTTGGCAAAAAGTTTCTAAGTGTCACATCTCTGAAAAAACGGCTAAGTGTCGACTTTCGAAAAAACGGCTAAGTGTCAACTTTCGAAAAAACGGCTAAGTGTCGCCTCTCTGAAAAAACGGCAAAGTGTCAACTTTCGAAAAAACGACAGAGTGTCGCCTCTCTGAAAAAACGACTAAGTGTCGACTCTGAGAAAATGGCAAAGTGCCCACGGCTCTGCGGGCTCGTGCATCCGACCCGCGCCGGTTCCCCAGCCGGCCTGAAATAAGGCAAAACCAGCCTCTCCGCCTGGAGCTCAGAGCCAACTTGGCGAATATTTTCTAAGTGCCCACGGCTCTGCGTGGCTACGGCGTCTGCCCAGCGCCGGTTCCTGGGTCGAACCCCGAGGACGAGGAATGCCGGTCTCCGCCTGGAGGTCCCAGCTTAATCGGCGAAAATTTTCTAAGTGCCCACGGCTCTGCCGGGCTCGTGCATCCGACCCGCGCCGGTTCCCCAGCCGGCCTGAAATAAGGCAAAACCAGGCTCTCCCCCTGGAGCTCAGAGCCAATTGTGGCGAAAAAACGACTAAGTGTCAACTTTCGAAAAAACGACTAAGTGTCAACTTTCCAAAAAAACGGCTAAGTGTCGACTTTCGAAAAAACGGCTAAGTGTCAACTTTCGAAAAAACGACTAAGTGTCGCCTCTGAAAAAACGACTAAGTGTCGCCTCTCTGAAAAAACGACTAAGTGCCCACGGCTCTGCGGGGCTTGTGAGTCCGCCCCGCGCCGGTTCGGCGGTCGGCCTCAAAAAGCGAAAAATCAGCCTCTCTCCCTGGAGCTCACCAAAAATTTGTCGAAATTTTTCTAAGTTCTCCTCGAGGTACCAGGGGGTGAGGTACCCGGGCTAAGGTGCAGTACCTTTTTTGGTCTTCAGGTGCGCCAGAGTACAATGAAATGGTCCCAGTAGTCAGTGTACTCATCGACTTTCCCCCCGTTTTCCAAAGCACCCCGTTTACGAGTATGGAGGAGATGGTGCTGGTCTCCCCACGGCGTCGGACACGCCGTCCTCGACAGCACAAGGTCGGATAGAAGACCTGAAAAGCGCCGTGGCACGCGCTGGAGGTGTCACTGTGGCGAAAAAGTGACTAAGTGTCAACTTTCGAAAAAACGGCTAAGTGTCAACTTTCGAAAAAACGGCTAAGTGTCAACTTTCGAAAAAACGGCTAAGTGTCAACTTTCGAAAAAACGACTAAGTGTCGCCTCTCTGAAAAAACGGCAAAGTGTCAACTTTCGAAAAAACGACTAAGTGTCAACTTTCGAAAAAACGACTAAGTGTCACCTCTCTGAAAAAATGGCAAAGTGTCAACTGCGAATGTGGTGGTGCATGGAAGGAAGTGGAGGACGGCCGCCTCCTTAAACACAGGCCGAAGAGGAGCGTCAGGGCCGGCTCCTTAAACACGGACCGAGTGTCGCCCTTAACACAGACCAAGCGGAGGACGGCCGCCTCCCTAAATACAGGCCGAACCGGAGCGCGAGGGCCGCTCCTTAAACACGGACCGAGTGTCGCCCTTAACACAGACCAAGGGGAGGACGGCCGCCTCCTTAAACACAGGCCGGAGAGGAGCGTCAGGGCCAGGCTCCTCAAACATGGACCGAGTGTCGCCCTTAACACAGACCAAGGGGAGGACGGCCGCCTCCTTAAACACAGGCCGGAGAGGAGCGTCAGGGCCAGGCTCCTCAAACATGGACCGAGTGTCGCCCTTAACACAGACCAAGGGGAGGACGGCCGCCTCCTTAAACACAGGCCGGAGAGGAGCGTCAGGGCCAGGCTCCTCAAACATGGACCGAGTGTCGCCCTTAACACAGACCAAGGGGAGGACGGCCGCCTCCTTAAACACAGGCCGGAGAGGAGCGTCAGGGCCAGGCTCCTCAAACATGGACCGAGTGTCGCCCTTAACACGGACCAAGGGGAGGACGGCCGCCTCCTTAAACACAGGCCGGAGAGGAGCGTCAGGGCCAGGCTCCTCAAACATGGACCGAGTGTCGCCCTTAACACGGACCAAGGGGAGGACGGCCGCCTCCTTAAACACAGGCCGGAGAGGAGCGTCAGGGCCAGGCTCCTCAAACATGGACCGAGTGTCGCCCTTAACACAGACCAAGGGGAGGACGGCCGCCTCCTTAAACACAGGCCGGAGAGGAGCGTCAGGGCCAGGCTCCTCAAACATGGACCGAGTGTCGCCCTTAACACGGACCAAGGGGAGGACGGCCGCCTCCTTAAACACAGGCCGGAGAGGAGCGTCAGGGCCAGGCTCCTCAAACATGGACCGAGTGTCGCCCTTAACACGGACCAAGGGGAGGACGGCCGCCTCCTTAAACACAGGCCGGAGAGGAGCGTCAGGGCCAGGCTCCTCAAACATGGACAGAGTGTCGCCCTTAACACAGACCAAGCGGAGGACGGCCGCCTCCCTAAATACAGGCCGAACCGGAGCGCGAGTGTCGCTCCTTAAACACGGACCGAGTGGAGGACGGCCGCCTCCTTAAACACAGGCCGAACAAAATGACACAAAGTGTCAACTGCGAATGTTGTCCATCCAAGGAAGGAGCGTGATGCCCGGCCGGCTCCTTAAACACAGGCCGAGAGTCGCCCCGGACGGTCCGCCTCGCGGCGCCCGTCTGCTCGGATAAAATGACACAAAGTGTCAACTACGAATGTTGTCCATCCAAGGAGGGAGCGTGATGCCCGGCCGGCTCCGAAAACACAGGCCGAGAGTCGCCCCGGACGGTCCGCCTCGCGGCGCCCGTCTGCTCGGATAAAATGACACAAAGTGTCAACTGCGAATGTTGTCCATCCAAGGAAGGAGCGTGATGCCCGGCCGGCTCCTTAAACACAGGCCGAGAGTCGCCCCGGACGGTCCGCCTCGCGGCGCCCGCCCGCTCGGATAAAATGACACAAAGTGTCAACTACGAATGTTGTCCATCCAAGGAAGGAGCGTGATGCCCGGCCGGCTCCTTAAACACAGGCCGAGAGTCGCCCCGGACGGTCGCCTCGCGGCGCCCGTCTGCTCGGATAAAATGACACAAAGTGTCAACTACGAATGTTGTCCATCCAAGGAGGGAGCGTGATGCCCGGCCGGCTCCGAAAACACAGGCCGAGAGTCGCCCCGGACGGTCCGCCTCGCGGCGCCCGTCTGCTCGGATAAAATGACACAAAGTGTCAACTGCGAATGTTGTCCATCCAAGGAAGGAGCGTGATGCCCGGCCGGCTCCTTAAACACAGGCCGAGAGTCGCCCCGGACGGTCCGCCTCGCGGCGCCCGCCCGCTCGGATAAAATGACACAAAGTGTCAACTACGAATGTTGTCCATCCAAGGAAGGAGCGTGATGCCCGGCCGGCTCCTTAAACACAGGCCGAGAGTCGCCCCGGACGGTCGCCTCGCGGCGCCCGTCTGCTCGGATAAAATGACACAAAGTGTCAACTACGAATGTTGTCCATCCAAGGAGGGAGCGTGATGCCCGGCCGGCTCCGAAAACACAGGCCGAGAGTCGCCCCGGACGGTCCGCCTCGCGGCGCCCGTCTGCTCGGATAAAATGACACAAAGTGTCAACTACGAATGTTGTCCATCCAAGGAGGGAGCGTGAGGCCCGGCCGGCTCCGAAAACACAGGCCGAGAGTCGCCCCGGACGGTCCGCCTCTCGAGGCGCCCGCCCGCTCGGATAAAATGACACAAAGTGTCAACTACGAATGTTGTCCATCCAAGGAGGGAGCGTGATGCCCGGCCGGCTCCGAAAACACAGGCCGAGATTCGACCCCGGACGGGCCGTCTTCTCCCGGCGCCCGCCCGCGTACGCCCCCCATCCCCGGTCGCCCGTCTGCTCCCGGCGGGCCTCCGAGTACCCCCTCACCCAACTGACCGACTGGCACTCATGACCCGCCTTGGTAGGGCCTCCATCGGCCTCGGCTCGTCCGACGTCGGGTGGACGGTTCCTACCCACTGCGGGTCGCACTCTAGCGCCCCGGCCGCCGCGTGAGCGTGCGCTCCCCGCGCCGCCCCGCAGGCCCCGGCGCGACCGTACTGCGGCGAGACCGAGACGACCCGGTTTGGCATCCATCCCACCTAGCCACGATCCACGGAGGCCGAGCGAGCGGCTGAGTGTCGGGCGCCGCGCGTGCGAGCGTCCGCCGGCCGCGCCGGTCCTTCCGCGAATGTCGTTTCTCAAACCCTCCGGCTTGATAGCGGCGGCACCACGGGAAGCCGTCCACACACACCGTCCGACCTCTATCCGAAAAGCCTTCCCGACCAACCGCGGTCGCGGGGGCGTCTGTCGCTCCGCATCGGGGGGGCGTATGGCTTCCGCGCTACGCGCTGCGGGCTCGGGGGGGCCGCAACGGCTGAGTCTGACTCGGCCGGGGCGCAGCTTCCCTCCCGGCAGTCAGCAATAGTGCCGATCGCGCCTGCCACCAGCCCCCTCCCCGACGGGTTCGTCGGCGCCGGCTGGCCGCCGTCCGCCTTCGTTCCCCGAGGGTTCCCAACCAGCGCCGATCCAACTCCGCATCCTGGCCGCACGCAGTGCGTGCCTCGCGCGGGTAAGTCGCCGGCGCAGCGCCGCAGCTCCCGACCCCCGCGTACGGGAATAGTTGAGGGCCTCAGCGGGCCGCACCGACCGAGTCCGACTCGGGCCGGGGCGCAGATTCCCGCTTGGGTGACCGAACGTTCTCTGCTCGGGCCGGAGGGCCGACGCCCGTCCCCCCCCGTCGTCCCCCACGGACCGCCTCCGAGGCCACTTCGCACGGCTCATCCTCGGCTCCCTACCAATGCTTAATCGATGGGGCCGCCCGGCCGGATTCGCGCCACCCTGTCCACCGCGAGTCTCCCCAGACTAACCCGAGTTACCGCCCAGCTCGCCTAACCTTGCACTCGCTCTGCCAAACGGTCGTGTAGTCGGCGGGCCGTCCTACGGGTCGCCCTCCCTCCCCAAACGCGCGGCGGGATAGCGGCAAGGCGGCGGCGGCGGCCAGCGGCGTCGGGGCGCTCGCACCGGAGAAGAGGCGTCTTACGAGGCCGGGCGCAGCTCCCTCTCGTTTACTTGCTGAGTAGCGGCGCTCGAAGGTTCCGCGGCGAGCGCGGCTCATCCCATTGAATGTCCCTGCACCAGGCTCAATCGAAGGGCCGCCCGGCCGGATTCGCACCCCCCTGTCCACCGCGAAGTCCCCTCGACTAACCCGAGTTACCGCCCAGTTCGCCTAACCTTGCATCGCCCCGCCAAACGAGCGAGTTGTCGGCCGTCCTGCGGGTCGCCACCGGCCCCAAACGTGCGGAGGGATAGCGGCAAGGCGGCGGCGGCGGCCAGCGGCGTCGGGGTCGACCTAGCACCGGAGAAGAGGTGTCTTACGAGGCCGGGCGCAGCTCCTCTCGTTTAGGGGTCCGCGAGGGTCGCATTCGAGGTTCCGCGTCCTCGGCTTCGGCTGCGCCGGGTCCAGCCCGATCCATCTCACCCCGCGGCAGCGTCAGACCACCTAGAGCCCCCGCGAACCGCGGCCGGCGTCCGGAAAACAGTCGCGCGAGCCCCCGCTCCGGCGGGCCGGCGA
>NW_028232129.1:0-169193 GCF_054491065.1 Syngnathus leptorhynchus | reverse complement strand
TGGTTATTTCTTCATGTATAATGATCAACTCGATACTCCCTAGCCCCCAACAGCCTTTTTTTTCATAACACTTTAACCCGAGTGACGGGAGAGCGGCATTTCAGAAAACGTGCTTATCTCGGCGAGAAAAAGCGATTTCGGCAATAACATTTAAAACGCGTGTAAAACATAAACCAAACGATGAAATTGGTTATTTCTTCATGTATAATGATCAACTCGATACTCCCTAGCCCCCAACAGCCTTTTTTTTCATAACACTTTAACCAGAGTGACGGGAGAGCGGCATTTCAGAAAACGTGCTTATCTCGGCGAGAAAAAGCGATTTCGGCAATAAAATTTAAAACGCGTGTAAAACATAAACCAAACGATGAAATTGGTTATTTCTTCATGTATAATGATCAACTCGATACTCCCTAGCCCCCAACAGCCTTTTTTTTCATAACACTTTAACCAGAGTGACGGGAGAGCGGCATTTCAGAAAACGTGCTTATCTCGGCGAGAAAAAGCGATTTCGGCAATAAAATTTAAAACGCGTGTAAAACATAAACCAAACGATGAAATTGGTTATTTCTTCATGTATAATGATCAACTCGATACTCCCTAGCCCCCAACAGCCTTTTTTTTCATAACACTTTAACCAGAGTGACGGGAGAGCGGCATTTCAGAAAACGTGCTTATCTCGGCGAGAAAAAGCGATTTCGGCAATAAAATTTAAAACGCGTGTAAAACATAAACCAAACGATGAAATTGGTTATTTCTTCATGTATAATGATCAACTCGATACTCCCTAGCCCCCAACAGCCTTTTTTTTCATAACACTTTAACCAGAGTGACGGGAGAGCGGCATTTCAGAAAACGTGCTTATCTCGGGGAGAAAAAGCGATTTCGGCAATACAATTTAAAACGCGTGTAAAACATAAACCAAACGATGAAATTGGTTATTTCTTCATGTATAATGATCAACTCGATACTCCCTAGCCCCCAACAGCCTTTTTTTTCATAACACTTTAACCAGAGTGACGGGAGAGCGGCATTTCAGAAAACGTGCTTATCTCGGCGAGAAAAAGCGATTTCGGCAATAAAATTTAAAACGCGTGTAAAACATAAACCAAACGATGAAATTGGTTATTTCTTCATGTATAATGATCAACTCGATACTCCCTAGCCCCCAACAGCCTTTTTTTTCATAACACTTTAACCAGAGTGACGGGAGAGCGGCATTTCAGAAAACGTGCTTATCTCGGCGAGAAAAAGCGATTTCGGCAATAAAATTTAAAACGCGTGTAAAACATAAACCAAACGATGAAATTGGTTATTTCTTCATGTATAATGATCAACTCGATACTCCCTAGCCCCCAACAGCCTTTTTTTTCATAACACTTTAACCAGAGTGACGGGAGAGCGGCATTTCAGAAAACGTGCTTATCTCGGCGAGAAAAAGCGATTTCGGCAATAAAATTTAAAACGCGTGTAAAACATAAACCAAACGATGAAATTGGTTATTTCTTCATGTATAATGATCAACTCGATACTCCCTAGCCCCCAACAGCCTTTTTTTTCATAACACTTTAACCAGAGTGACGGGAGAGCGGCATTTCAGAAAACGTGCTTATCTCGGCGAGAAAAAGCGATTTCGGCAATAAAATTTAAAACGCGTGTAAAACATAAACCAAACGATGAAATTGGTTATTTCTTCATGTATAATGATCAACTCGATACTCCCTAGCCCCCAACAGCCTTTTTTTTTCATAACACTTTAACCAGAGTGACGGGAGAGCGGCATTTCAGAAAACGTGCTTATCTCGGCGAGAAAAAGCGATTTCGGCAATAAAATTTAAAACGCGTGTAAAACATAAACCAAACGATGAAATTGGTTATTTCTTCATGTATAATGATCAACTCGATACTCCCTAGCCCCCAACAGCCTTTTTTTTCATAACACTTTCACCAGAGTGACGGGAGAGCGGCATTTCAGAAAACGTGCTTATCTCGGCGAGAAAAAGCGATTTCGGCAATAAAATTTAAAACGCGTGTAAAACATAAACCAAACGATGAAATTGGTTATTTCTTCATGTATAATGATCAACTCAATACTCCCTAGCCCCCAACAGCCTTTTTTTTCATAACACTTTAACCAGAGTGACGGGAGAGCGGCATTTCAGAAAACGTGCTTATCTCGGCGAGAAAAAGCGATTTCGGCTATAAAATTTAAAACGCGTGTAAAACATAAACCAAACGATGAAATTGGTTATTTCTTCATGTATAATGATCAACTCGAGTCGAGCTCCAGGGAGAGAGGCTGATTTTTCGCTTTTTGAGGCCGACCGACGAACCGGCGCGGGGCGGACTCAAAAGCCCGCAGAGCCGTAGGCACTTAGAAAAGTTTCGCCTTTGGCTGTGAGCTCCAGGGGGAGAGGCTGGTTTTGCGTTATTTTAGGCCGGCTGGAGAACCGGCGCGGGTCGGACGCACAATCCCCGCAGAGCCGTGGGCACTTAGAAAATTTTTGCCAAGTTGGCTCTGAGCGCCTGGTACCTAATATGGAAGTATAGAGGCCGACTTTCGGGAAAGATCACGCCGCGTTAGGCTTCCAGGACCCCGGCTAAGCAATTTTACCGGGCCGCCCGGTTCTTTTTTTGAACCAGCCCGGTTCTTTTTACACTTCCAGCTGGAGCTCAGCAGCGGCTTTTTGCGCAAGATCACGCCGGGTTAGGCTTCCAGGACCTCGGCTAAGCAATTCTACCGGGCCGCCCGGTTCTTTTTTTGAACCAGCCCGGTTCTTTTTACACTTCCAGCTGGAGCTCACGAGCGGCTTTTTGGACAAGATCACGCCGTGTTAGGCTTCCAGAGCCCCGGCTAAGCAATTTTCCCGGCCCGCCCGGTTCTTTTTTTTAACCAGCCCGGTTCTTTTTACACTTCCAGCTGGAGCTCAGCAGCGGGTTTTTGGACAAGATCACGCCGTGTTAGGCTTCCAGAGCCCCGGCTAAGCAATTTTACAGGGTCGCCCGGTTCTTTTTTTTAACCAGCCCGTTTTTTTTTACACTTCCAGCTGGAGCTCAGCAGCGGCTTTTTGCACAGTATCACGCCGGGTTAGGCTTCCAGAGCCCCGGCTAAGCAATTTTACCGGGCCGCCCGGTTCTTTTTTTTAACCAGCCCGGTTCTTTTTACACTTCCAGCTGGAGCTCAGCAGCGGCTTTTTGGACAAGATCACGCCGTGTTAGGCTTCCAGAGCCCCGGCTAAGCAATTTTACCGGGTCGCCCGGTTCTTTTTTTTAACCAGCCCAGTTCTTTTTACACTTCCAGCTGGAGCTCAGCAGCGGCTTTTTGGACAAGATCACGCCGTGTTAGGCTTCCAGAGCCCCGGCTAAGCAATTTTACCGGGTCGCCCGGTTCTTTTTTTAACCAGCCCGGTTCTTTTTACACTTCCAGCTGGAGCTCAGCATCGTGTAAAACATAAACCAAACGATGAAATTGGTTATTTCTTCATGTATAATGATCAACTCGATACTCCCTAGCCCCCAACAGCCTTTTTTTTCATAACACTTTAACCAGAGTGACGGGAGAGCGGCATTTCAGAAAACGTGCTTATCTCGGCGAGAAAAAGCGATTTCGGCAATAAAATTTAAAACGCGTGTAAAACATAAACCAAACGATGAAATTGGTTATTTCTTCATGTATAATGATCAACTCGATACTCCCTAGCCCCCAACAGCCTTTTTTTTCATAACACTTTAACCAGAGTGACGGGAGAGCGGCATTTCAGAAAACGTGCTTATCTCGGCGAGAAAAAGCGATTTCGGCAATAAAATTTAAAACGCGTGTAAAACATAAACCAAACGATGAAATTGGTTATTTCTTCATGTATAATGATCAACTCGATACTCCCTAGCCCCCAACAGCCTTTTTTTCATAACACTTTAACCAGAGTGACGGGAGAGCGGCATTTCAGAAAACGTGCTTATCTCGGCGAGAAAAAGCGATTTCGGCAATAAAATTTAAAACGCGTGTAAAACATAAACCAAACGATGAAATTGGTTATTTCTTCATGTATAATGATCAACTCGATACTCCCTAGCCCCCAACAGCCTTTTTTTTCATAACACTTTAACCAGAGTCACGGGAGAGCGGCATTTCAGAAAACGTGCTTATCTCGGCGAGAAAAAGCGATTTCGGCAATAAAATTTAAAACGCGTGTAAAACATAAACCAAACGATGAAATTTGTTATTTCTTCATGTATAATGATCAACTCGATACTCCCTAGCCCCCAACAGCCTTTTTTTTCATAACACTTTAACCAGAGTGACGGGAGAGCGGCATTTCAGAAAACGTGCTTATCTCGGCGAGAAAAAGCGATTTCGGCAATAAAATTTAAAACGCGTGTAAAACATAAACCAAACGATGAAATTGGTTATTTCTTCATGTATAATGATCAACTCGATACTCCCTAGCCCCCAACAGCCTTTTTTTTCATAACACTTTAACCAGAGTGACGGGAGAGCGGCATTTCAGAAAACGTGCTTATCTCGGCGAGAAAAAGCGATTTCGGCAATAAAATTTAAAACGCGTGTAAAACATAAACCAAACGATGAAATTGGTTATTTCTTCATGTATAATGATCAACTCGATACTCCCTAGCCCCCAACAGCCTTTTTTTTCATAACACTTTAACCAGAGTGACGGGAGAGCGGCATTTCAGAAAACGTGCTTATCTCGGCGAGAAAAAGCGATTTCGGCAATAAAATTTAAAACGCGTGTAAAACATAAACCAAACGATGAAATTGGTTATTTCTTCATGTATAATGATCAACTCGATACTCCCTAGCCCCCAACAGCCTTTTTTTTCATAACACTTTAACCAGAGTGACGGGAGAGCGGCATTTCAGAAAACGTGCTTATCTCGGCGAGAAAAAGCCATTTCGGCAATAAAATTTAAAACGCGTGTAAAACATAAACCAAACGATGAAATTGGTTATTTCTTCATGTATAATGATCAACTCGATACTCCCTAGCCCCCAACAGCCTTTTTTTTCATAACACTTTAACCAGAGTGACGGGAGAGCGGCATTTCAGAAAACGTGCTTATCTCGGCGAGAAAAAGCGATTTCGGCAATAAAATTTAAAACGCGTGTAAAACATAAACCAAACGATGAAATTGGTTATTTCTTCATGTATAATGATCAACTCGATACTCCCTAGCCCCCAACAGCCTTTTTTTTCATAACACTTTAACCAGAGTGACGGGAGAGCGGCATTTCAGAAAACGTGCTTATCTCGGCGAGAAAAAGCGATTTCAGCAATAAAATTTAAAACGCGTGTAAAACATAAACCAAACGATGAAATTGGTTATTTCTTCATGTATAATGATCAACTCGATACTCCCTAGCCCCCAACAGCCTTTTTTTTCATAACACTTTAACCAGAGTGACGGGAGAGCGGCATTTCAGAAAACGTGCTTATCTCGGCGAGAAAAAGCCATTTCGGCAATAAAATTTAAAACGCGTGTAAAACATAAACCAAACGATGAAATTGGTTATTTCTTCATGTATAATGATCAACTCGATACTCCCTAGCCCCCAACAGCCTTTTTTTTCATAACACTTTAACCAGAGTGACGGGAGAGCGGCATTTCAGAAAACGTGCTTATCTCGGCGAGAAAAAGCGATTTCGGCAATAAAATTTAAAACGCGTGTAAAACATAAACCAAACGATGAAATTGGTTATTTCTTCATGTATAATGATCAACTCGATACTCCCTAGCCCCCAACAGCCTTTTTTTTCATAACACTTTAACCAGAGTGACGGGAGAGCGGCATTTCAGAAAACGTGCTTATCTCGGCGAGAAAAAGCGATTTCGGCAATAAAATTTAAAACGCGTGTAAAACATAAACCAAACGATGAAATTGGTTATTTCTTCATGTATAATGATCAACTCGATACTCCCTAGCCCCCAACAGCCTTTTTTTTCATAACACTTTAACCAGAGTGACGGGAGAGCGGCATTTCAGAAAACGTGCTTATCTCGGCGAGAAAAAGCGATTTCGGCAATAAAATTTAAAACGCGTGTAAAACATAAACCAAACGATGAAATTGGTTATTTCTTCATGTATAATGATCAACTCGATACTCCCTAGCCCCCAACAGCCTTTTTTTTCATAACACTTTATTTAACCAGAGTGACGGGAGAGCGGCATTTCAGAAAACGTGCTTATCTCGGCGAGAAAAAGCGATTTCGGCAATAAAATTTAAAACGCGTGTAAAACATAAACCAAACGATGAAATTGGTTATTTCTTCATGTATAATGATCAACTCGATACTCCCTAGCCCCCAACAGCCTTTTTTTTCATAACACTTTAACCAGAGTGACGGGAGAGCGGCATTTCAGAAAACGTGCTTATCTCGGCGAGAAAAAGCGATTTCGGCAATAAAATTTAAAACGCGTGTAAAACATAAACCAAACGATGAAATTGGTTATTTCTTCATGTATAATGATCAACTCGATACTCCCTAGCCCCCAACAGCCTTTTTTTTCATAACACTTTAACCAGAGTGACGGGAGAGCGGCATTTCAGAAAACGTGCTTATCTCGGCGAGAAAAAGCGATTTCAGCAATAAAATTTAAAACGCGTGTAAAACATAAACCAAACGATGAAATTGGTTATTTCTTCATGTATAATGATCAACTCGATACTCCCTAGCCCCCAACAGCCTTTTTTTTCATAACACTTTAACCAGAGTGACGGGAGAGCGGCATTTCAGAAAACGTGCTTATCTCGGCGAGAAAAAGCGATTTCGGCAATAAAATTTAAAACGCGTGTAAAACATAAACCAAACGATGAAATTGGTTATTTCTTCATGTATAATGATCAACTCGATACTCCCTAGCCCCCAACAGCCTTTTTTTTCATAACACTTTAACCAGAGTGACGGGAGAGCGGCATTTCAGAAAACGTGCTTATCTCGGCGAGAAAAAGCGATTTCGGCAATAAAATTTAAAACGCGTGTAAAACATAAACCAAACGATGAAATTGGTTATTTCTTCATGTATAATGATCAACTCGATACTCCCTAGCCCCCAACAGCCTTTTTTTTCATAACACTTTAACCAGAGTGACGGGAGAGCGGCATTTCAGAAAACGTGCTTATCTCGGCGAGAAAAAGCGATTTCGGCAATAAAATTTAAAACGCGTGTAAAACATAAACCAAACGATGAAATTGGTTATTTCTTCATGTATAATGATCAACTCGATACTCCCTAGCCCCCAACAGCCTTTTTTTTCATAACACTTTAACCAGAGTGACGGGAGAGCGGCATTTCAGAAAACGTGCTTATCTCGGCGAGAAAAAGCGATTTCGGCAATAAAATTTAAAACGCGTGTAAAACATAAACCAAACGATGAAATTGGTTATTTCTTCATGTATAATGATCAACTCGATACTCCCTAGCCCCCAACAGCCTTTTTTTTCATAACACTTTAACCAGAGTGACGGGAGAGCGGCATTTCAGAAAACGTGCTTATCTCGGCGAGAAAAAGCGATTTCGGCAATAAAATTTAAAACGCGTGTAAAACATAAACCAAACGATGAAATTGGTTATTTCTTCATGTATAATGATCAACTCGATACTCCCTAGCCCCCAACAGCCTTTTTTTTCATAACACTTTAACCAGAGTGACGGGAGAGCGGCATTTCAGAAAACGTGCTTATCTCGGCGAGAAAAAGCGATTTCGGCAATAAAATTTAAAACGCGTGTAAAACATAAACCAAACGATGAAATTGGTTATTTCTTCATGTATAATGATCAACTCGATACTCCCTAGCCCCCAACAGCCTTTTTTTTCATAACACTTTAACCAGAGTGACGGGAGAGCGGCATTTCAGAAAACGTGCTTATCTCGGCGAGAAAAAGCGATTTCGGCAATAAAATTTAAAACGCGTGTAAAACATAAACCAAACGATGAAATTGGTTATTTCTTCATGTATAATGATCAACTCGATACTCCCTAGCCCCCAACAGCCTTTTTTTTCATAACACTTTAACCAGAGTGACGGGAGAGCGGCATTTCAGAAAACGTGCTTATCTCGGCGAGAAAAAGCGATTTCGGCAATAAAATTTAAAACGCGTGTAAAACATAAACCAAACGATGAAATTGGTTATTTCTTCATGTATAATGATCAACTCGATACTCCCTAGCCCCCAACAGCCTTTTTTTTCATAACACTTTAACCAGAGTGACGGGAGAGCGGCATTTCAGAAAACGTGCTTATCTCGGCGAGAAAAAGCGATTTCGGCAATAAAATTTAAAACGCGTGTAAAACATAAACCAAACGATGAAATTGGTTATTTCTTCATGTATAATGATCAACTCGATACTCCCTAGCCCCCAACAGCCTTTTTTTTCATAACACTTTAACCAGAGTGACGGGAGAGCGGCATTTCAGAAAACGTGCTTATCTCGGCGAGAAAAAGCGATTTCGGCAATAAAATTTAAAACGCGTGTAAAACATAAACCAAACGATGAAATTGGTTATTTCTTCATGTATAATGATCAACTCGATACTCCCTAGCCCCCAACAGCCTTTTTTTTCATAACACTTTAACCAGAGTGACGGGAGAGCGGCATTTCAGAAAACGTGCTTATCTCGGCGAGAAAAAGCGATTTCGGCAATAAAATTTAAAACGCGTGTAAAACATAAACCAAACGATGAAATTGGTTATTTCTTCATGTATAATGATCAACTCGATACTCCCTAGCCCCCAACAGCCTTTTTTTTCATAACACTTTAACCAGAGTGACGGGAGAGCGGCATTTCAGAAAACGTGCTTATCTCGGCGAGAAAAAGCGATTTCGGCAATAAAATTTAAAACGCGTGTAAAACATAAACCAAACGATGAAATTGGTTATTTCTTCATGTATAATGATCAACTCGATACTCCCTAGCCCCCAACAGCCTTTTTTTTCATAACACTTTAACCAGAGTGACGGGAGAGCGGCATTTCAGAAAACGTGCTTATCTCGGCGAGAAAAAGCGATTTCGGCAATAAAATTTAAAACGCGTGTAAAACATAAACCAAACGATGAAATTGGTTATTTCTTCATGTATAATGATCAACTCGATACTCCCTAGCCCCCAACAGCCTTTTTTTTCATAACACTTTAACCAGAGTGACGGGAGAGCGGCATTTCAGAAAACGTGCTTATCTCGGCGAGAAAAAGCGATTTCGGCAATAAAATTTAAAACGCGTGTAAAACATAAACCAAACGATGAAATTGGTTATTTCTTCATGTATAATGATCAACTCGATACTCCCTAGCCCCCAACAGCCTTTTTTTTCATAACACTTTAACCAGAGTGACGGGAGAGCGGCATTTCAGAAAACGTGCTTATCTCGGCGAGAAAAAGCGATTTCGGCAATAAAATTTAAAACGCGTGTAAAACATAAACCAAACGATGAAATTGGTTATTTCTTCATGTATAATGATCAACTCGATACTCCCTAGCCCCCAACAGCCTTTTTTTTCATAACACTTTAACCAGAGTGACGGGAGAGCGGCATTTCAGAAAACGTGCTTATCTCGGCGAGAAAAAGCGATTTCGGCAATAAAATTTAAAACGCGTGTAAAACATAAACCAAACGATGAAATTGGTTATTTCTTCATGTATAATGATCAACTCGATACTCCCTAGCCCCCAACAGCCTTTTTTTTTCATAACACTTTAACCAGAGTGACGGGAGAGCGGCATTTCAGAAAACGTGCTTATCTCGGCGAGAAAAAGCGATTTCGGCAATAAAATTTAAAACGCGTGTAAAACATAAACCAAACGATGAAATTGGTTATTTCTTCATGTATAATGATCAACTCGATACTCCCTAGCCCCCAACAGCCTTTTTTTTTCATAACACTTTAACCAGAGTGACGGGAGAGCGGCATTTCAGAAAACGTGCTTATCTCGGCGAGAAAAAGCGATTTCGGCAATAAAATTTAAAACGCGTGTAAAACATAAACCAAACGATGAAATTGGTTATTTCTTCATGTATAATGATCAACTCGATACTCCCTAGCCCCCAACAGCCTTTTTTTTCATAACACTTTAACCAGAGTGACGGGAGAGCGGCATTTCAGAAAACGTGCTTATCTCGGCGAGAAAAAGCGATTTCGGCAATAAAATTTAAAACGCGTGTAAAACATAAACCAAACGATGAAATTGGTTATTTCTTCATGTATAATGATCAACTCGATACTCCCTAGCCCCCAACAGCCTTTTTTTTCATAACACTTTAACCAGAGTGACGGGAGAGCGGCATTTCAGAAAACGTGCTTATCTCGGCGAGAAAAAGCGATTTCGGCAATAAAATTTAAAACGCGTGTAAAACATAAACCAAACGATGAAATTGGTTATTTCTTCATGTATAATGATCAACTCGATACTCCCTAGCCCCCAACAGCCTTTTTTTTCATAACACTTTAACCAGAGTGACGGGAGAGCGGCATTTCAGAAAACGTGCTTATCTCGGCGAGAAAAAGCGATTTCGGCAATAAAATTTAAAACGCGTGTAAAACATAAACCAAACGATGAAATTGGTTATTTCTTCATGTATAATGATCAACTCGATACTCCCTAGCCCCCAACAGCCTTTTTTTTCATAACACTTTAACCAGAGTGACGGGAGAGCGGCATTTCAGAAAACGTGCTTATCTCGGCGAGAAAAAGCGATTTCGGCAATAAAATTTAAAACGCGTGTAAAACATAAACCAAACGATGAAATTGGTTATTTCTTCATGTATAATGATCAACTCGATACTCCCTAGCCCCCAACAGCCTTTTTTTTCATAACACTTTAACCAGAGTGACGGGAGAGCGGCATTTCAGAAAACGTGCTTATCTCGGCGAGAAAAAGCGATTTCGGCAATAAAATTTAAAACGCGTGTAAAACATAAACCAAACGATGAAATTGGTTATTTCTTCATGTATAATGATCAACTCGATACTCCCTAGCCCCCAACAGCCTTTTTTTTCATAACACTTTAACCAGAGTGACGGGAGAGCGGCATTTCAGAAAACGTGCTTATCTCGGCGAGAAAAAGCGATTTCGGCAATAAAATTTAAAACGCGTGTAAAACATAAACCAAACGATGAAATTGGTTATTTCTTCATGTATAATGATCAACTCGATACTCCCTAGCCCCCAACAGCCTTTTTTTTCATAACACTTTAACCAGAGTGACGGGAGAGCGGCATTTCAGAAAACGTGCTTATCTCGGCGAGAAAAAGCGATTTCGGCAATAAAATTTAAAACGCGTGTAAAACATAAACCAAACGATGAAATTGGTTATTTCTTCATGTATAATGATCAACTCGATACTCCCTAGCCCCCAACAGCCTTTTTTTTCATAACACTTTAACCAGAGTGACGGGAGAGCGGCATTTCAGAAAACGTGCTTATCTCGGCGAGAAAAAGCGATTTCGGCAATAAAATTTAAAACGCGTGTAAAACATAAACCAAACGATGAAATTGGTTATTTCTTCATGTATAATGATCAACTCGATACTCCCTAGCCCCCAACAGCCTTTTTTTTCATAACACTTTAACCAGAGTGACGGGAGAGCGGCATTTCAGAAAACGTGCTTATCTCGGCGAGAAAAAGCCATTTCGGCAATAAAATTTAAAACGCGTGTAAAACATAAACCAAACGATGAAATTGGTTATTTCTTCATGTATAATGATCAACTCGATACTCCCTAGCCCCCAACAGCCTTTTTTTTCATAACACTTTAACCAGAGTGACCGGAGAGCGGCATTTCAGAAAACGTGCTTATCTCGGCGAGAAAAAGCGATTTCGGCAATAAAATTTAAAACGCGTGTAAAACATAAACCAAACGATGAAATTGGTTATTTCTTCATGTATAATGATCAACTCGATACTCCCTAGCCCCCAACAGCCTTTTTTTCATAACACTTTAACCAGAGTGACGGGAGAGCGGCATTTCAGAAAACGTGCTATCTCGGCGAGAAAAAGCGATTTCGGCAATAAAATTTAAAACGCGTGTAAAACATAAACCAAACGATGAAATTGGTTATTTCTTCATGTATAATGATCAACTCGATACTCCCTAGCCCCCAACAGCCTTTTTTTTCATAACACTTTAACCAGAGTGACGGGAGAGCGGCATTTCAGAAAACGTGCTTATCTCGGCGAGAAAAAGCGATTTCGGCAATAAAATTTAAAACGCGTGTAAAACATAAACCAAACGATGAAATTGGTTATTTCTTCATGTATAATGATCAACTCGATACTCCCTAGCCCCCAACAGCCTTTTTTTTCATAACACTTTAACCAGAGTGACGGGAGAGCGGCATTTCAGAAAACGTGCTTATCTCGGCGAGAAAAAGCGATTTCGGCAATAAAATTTAAAACGCGTGTAAAACATAAACCAAACGATGAAATTGGTTATTTCTTCATGTATAATGATCAACTCGATACTCCCTAGCCCCCAACAGCCTTTTTTCTTCATAACACTTTAACCAGAGTGACGGGAGAGCGGCATTTCAGAAAACGTGCTTATCTCGGCGAGAAAAAGCGATTTCGGCAATAAAATTTAAAACGCGTGTAAAACATAAACCAAACGATGAAATTGGTTATTTCTTCATGTATAATGATCAACTCGATACTCCCTAGCCCCCAACAGCCTTTTTTTTCATAACACTTTAACCAGAGTGACGGGAGAGCGGCATTTCAGAAAACGTGCTTATCTCGGCGAGAAAAAGCGATTTCGGCAATAAAATTTAAAACGCGTGTAAAACATAAACCAAACGATGAAATTGGTTATTTCTTCATGTATAATGATCAACTCGAGTCGAGCTCCAGGGAGAGAGGCTGATTTTTCGCTTTTTGAGGCCGACCGACGAACCGGCGCGGGGCGGACTCAAAAGCCCGCAGAGCCGTAGGCACTTAGAAAAGTTTCGCCTTTGGCTGTGAGCTCCAGGGGGAGAGGCTGGTTTTGCGTTATTTTAGGCCGGCTGGAGAACCGGCGCGGGTCGGACGCACAATCCCCGCAGAGCCGTGGGCACTTAGAAAATTTTTGCCAAGTTGGCTCTGAGCGCCTGGTACCTAATATGGAAGTATAGAGGCCGACTTTCGGGCAAGATCACGCCGCGTTAGGCTTCCAGGACCCCGGCTAAGCAATTTTACCGGGCCGCCCGGTTCTTTTTTTGAACCAGCCCGGTTCTTTTTACACTTCCAGCTGGAGCTCAGCAGCGGCTTTTTGCGCAAGATCACGCCGGGTTAGGCTTCCAGGACCTCGGCTAAGCAATTCTACCGGGCCGCCCGGTTCTTTTTTTGAACCAGCCCGGTTCTTTTTACACTTCCAGCTGGAGCTCACGAGCGGCTTTTTGGACAAGATCACGCCGTGTTAGGCTTCCAGAGCCCCGGCTAAGCAATTTTACCGGCCCGCCCGGTTCTTTTTTTTAACCAGCCCGGTTCTTTTTACACTTCCAGCTGGAGCTCAGCAGCGGGTTTTTGGACAAGATCACGCCGTGTTAGGCTTCCAGAGCCCCGGCTAAGCAATTTTACAGGGTCGCCCGGTTCTTTTTTTTAACCAGCCCGGTTTTTTTTACACTTCCAGCTGGAGCTCAGCTGCGGCTTTTTGCACAGTATCACGCCGGGTTAGGCTTCCAGAGCCCCGGCTAAGCAATTTTACCGGGCCGCCCGGTTCTTTTTTTTTAACCAGCCCGGTTCTTTTTACACTTCCAGCTGGAGCTCAGCAGCGGCTTTTTGGACAAGATCACGCCGTGTTAGGCTTCCAGAGCCCCGGCTAAGCAATTTTACCGGGTCGCCCGGTTCTTTTTTTTAACCAGCCCGGTTCTTTTTACACTTCCAGCTGGAGCTCAGCAGCGGCTTTTTGGACAAGATCACGCCGTGTTAGGCTTCCAGAGCCCCGGCTAAGCAATTTTACCGGGTCGCCCGGTTCTTTTTTTAACCAGCCCGGTTCTTTTTACACTTCCAGCTGGAGCTCAGCATCGTGTAAAACATAAACCAAACGATGAAATTGGTTATTTCTTCATGTATAATGATCAACTCGATACTCCCTAGCCCCCAACAGCCTTT
Organism: Syngnathus leptorhynchus; assembly: GCF_054491065.1. Lineage (NCBI taxonomy): Eukaryota > Metazoa > Chordata > Actinopteri > Syngnathiformes > Syngnathidae > Syngnathus > Syngnathus leptorhynchus. Next base: position 155,085 of record NW_028232129.1, on the reverse strand, counting down.
TTTTTCATAACACTTTAACCAGAGTGACGGGAGAGCGGCATTTCAGAAAACGTGCTTATCTCGGCGAGAAAAAGCGATTTCGGCAATAAAATTTAAAACGCGTGTAAAACATAAATCAAACGATGAAATTGGTTATTTCTTCATGTATAATGATCAACTCGATACTCCCTAGTCCCCAACAGCCTTTTTTTTCATAACACTTTAACCAGAGTGACGGGAGAGCGGCATTTCAGAAAACGTGCTTATCTCGGCGAGAAAAAGAGATTTCGGCAATAAAATTTAAAACGCGTGTAAAACATAAACCAAACGATGAAATTGGTTATTTCTTCATGTATAATGATCAACTCGATACTCCCTAGCCCCCAACAGCCTTTTTTTTCATAACACTTTAACCAGAGTGACGGGAGAGCGGCATTTCAGAAAACGTGCTTATCTCGGCGAGAAAAAGCGATTTCGGCAATAAAATTTAAAACGCGTGTAAAACATAAACCAAACGATGAAATTGGTTATTTCTTCATGTATAATGATCAACTCGATACTCCCTAGCCCCCAACAGCCTTTTTTTTCATAACACTTTAACCAGAGTGACGGGAGAGCGGCATTTCAGAAAACGTGCTTATCTCGGCGAGAAAAAGCGATTTCGGCAATAAAATTTAAAACGCGTGTAAAACATAAACCAAACGATGAAATTGGTTATTTCTTCATGTATAATGATCAACTCGATACTCCCTAGCCCCCAACAGCCTTTTTTTTCATAACACTTTAACCAGAGGGACGGGAGAGCGGCATTTCAGAAAACGTGCTTATCTCGGCAAAAAAAAGGGATTTCGGCAATAAAATTTAAAACGCGTGTAAAACATAAACCAAACGATGAAATTGGTTATTTCTTCATGTATAATGATCAACTCGATACTCCCTAGCCCCCAACAGCCTTTTTTTTCATAACACTTTAACCAGAGTGACGGGAGAGCGGCATTTCAGAAAACGTGCTTATCTCGGCGAGAAAAAGCGATTCCGGCAATAAAATTTAAAACGCGTGTAAAACATAAACCAAACGATGAAATTGGTTATTTCTTCATGTATAATGATCAACTCGATACTCCCTAGCCCCCAACAGCCTTTTTTTTCATAACACTTTAACCAGAGTGACGGGAGAGCGGCATTTCAGAAAACGTGCTTATCTCGGCGAGAAAAAGCGATTTCGGCAATAAAATTTAAAACGCGTGTAAAACATAAACCAAACGATGAAATTGGTTATTTCTTCATGTATAATGATCAACTCGATACTCCCTAGCCCCCAACAGCCTTTTTTTTCATAACACTTTAACCAGAGTGACGGGAGAGCGGCATTTCAGAAAACGTGCTTATCTCGGCGAGAAAAAGCGATTTCGGCAATAAAATTTAAAACGCGTGTAAAACATAAACCAAACGATGAAATTGGTTATTTCTTCATGTATAATGATCAACTCGATACTCCCTAGCCCCCAACAGCCTTTTTTTTCATAACACTTTAACCAGAGTGACGGGAGAGCGGCATTTCAGAAAACGTGCTTATCTCGGCGAGAAAAAGCGATTTCGGCAATAAAATTTAAAACGCGTGTAAAACATAAACCAAACGATGAAATTGGTTATTTCTTCATGTATAATGATCAACTCGATACTCCCTAGCCCCCAACAGCCTTTTTTTTCATAACACTTTAACCAGAGTGACGGGAGAGCGGCATTTCAGAAAACGTGCTTATCTCGGCGAGAAAAAGCGATTTCGGCAATAAAATTTAAAACGCGTGTAAAACATAAACCAAACGATGAAATTGGTTATTTCTTCATGTATAATGATCAACTCGATACTCCCTAGCCCCCAACAGCCTTTTTTTTCATAACACTTTAACCAGAGTGACGGGAGAGCGGCATTTCAGAAAACGTGCTTATCTCGGCGAGAAAAAGCGATTCCGGCAATAAAATTTAAAACGCGTGTAAAACATAAACCAAACGATGAAATTGGTTATTTCTTCATGTATAATGATCAACTCGATACTCCCTAGCCCCCAACAGCCTTTTTTTTCATAACACTTTAACCAGAGTGACGGGAGAGCGGCATTTCAGAAAACGTGCTTATCTCGGCGAGAAAAAGCGATTTCGGCAATAAAATTTAAAACGCGTGTAAAACATAAACCAAACGATGAAATTGGTTATTTCTTCATGTATAATGATCAACTCGATACTCCCTAGCCCCCAACAGCCTTTTTTTTCATAACACTTTAACCAGAGTGACGGGAGAGCGGCATTTCAGAAAACGTGCTTATCTCGGCGAGAAAAAGCGATTTCGGCAATAAAATTTAAAACGCGTGTAAAACATAAACCAAACGATGAAATTGGTTATTTCTTCATGTATAATGATCAACTCGATACTCCCTAGCCCCCAACAGCCTTTTTTTTCATAACACTTTAACCAGAGTGACGGGAGAGCGGCATTTCAGAAAACGTGCTTATCTCGGCGAGAAAAAGCGATTTCGGCAATAAAATTTAAAACGCGTGTAAAACATAAACCAAACGATGAAATTGGTTATTTCTTCATGTATAATGATCAACTCGATACTCCCTAGCCCCCAACAGCCTTTTTTTTCATAACACTTTAACCAGAGTGACGGGAGAGCGGCATTTCAGAAAACGTGCTTATCTCGGCGAGAAAAAGCGATTTCGGCAATAAAATTTAAAACGCGTGTAAAACATAAACCAAACGATGAAATTGGTTATTTCTTCATGTATAATGATCAACTCGATACTCCCTAGCCCCCAACAGCCTTTTTTTTCATAACACTTTAACCAGAGTGACGGGAGAGCGGCATTTCAGAAAACGTGCTTATCTCGGCGAGAAAAAGCCATTTCGGCAATAAAATTTAAAACGCGTGTAAAACATAAACCAAACGATGAAATTGGTTATTTCTTCATGTATAATGATCAACTCGATACTCCCTAGCCCCCAACAGCCTTTTTTTTCATAACACTTTAACCAGAGTGACGGGAGAGCGGCATTTCAGAAAACGTGCTTATCTCGGCGAGAAAAAGCGATTTCGGCAATAAAATTTAAAACGCGTGTAAAACATAAACCAAACGATGAAATTGGTTATTTCTTCATGTATAATGATCAACTCGATACTCCCTAGCCCCCAACAGCCTTTTTTTTCATAACACTTTAACCAGAGTGACGGGAGAGCGGCATTTCAGAAAACGTGCTTATCTCGGCGAGAAAAAGCGATTTCGGCAATAAAATTTAAAACGCGTGTAAAACATAAACCAAACGATGAAATTGGTTATTTCTTCATGTATAATGATCAACTCGATACTCCCTAGCCCCCAACAGCCTTTTTTTTCATAACACTTTAACCAGAGTGACGGGAGAGCGGCATTTCAGAAAACGTGCTTATCTCGGCGAGAAAAAGCGATTTCGGCAATAAAATTTAAAACGCGTGTAAAACATATACCAAACGATGAAATTGGTTATTTCTTCATGTATAATGATCAACTCGATACTCCCTAGCCCCCAACAGCCTTTTTTTTTCATAACACTTTAACCAGAGTGACGGGAGAGCGGCATTTCAGAAAACGTGCTTATCTCGGCAAGAAAAAGCGATTTCGGCAATAAAATTTAAAACGCGTGTAAAACATAAACCAAACGATGAAATTGGTTATTTCTTCATGTATAATGATCAACTCGATACTCCCTAGCCCCCAACAGCCTTTTTTTTCATAACACTTTAACCAGAGTGACGGGAGAGCGGCATTTCAGAAAACGTGCTTATCTCGGCGAGAAAAAGCGATTTCGGCAATAAAATTTAAAACGCGTGTAAAACATAAACCAAACGATGAAATTGGTTATTTCTTCATGTATAATGATCAACTCGATACTCCCTAGCCCCCAACAGCCTTTTTTTTCATAACACTTTAAACAGAGTGACGGGAGAGCGGCATTTCAGAAAACGTGCTTATCTCGGCGAGAAAAAGCGATTTCGGCAATAAAATTTAAAACGCGTGTAAAACATAAACCAAACGATGAAATTGGTTATTTCTTCATGTATAATGATCAACTCGATACTCCCTAGCCCCCAACAGCCTTTTTTTTCATAACACTTTAACCAGAGTGACGGGAGAGCGGCATTTCAGAAAACGTGCTTATCTCGGCGAGAAAAAGCGATTTCGGCAATAAAATTTAAAACGCGTGTAAAACATAAACCAAACGATGAAATTGGTTATTTCTTCATGTATAATGATCAACTCGATACTCCCTAGCCCCCAACAGCCTTTTTTTTCATAACACTTTAACCAGAGTGACGGGAGAGCGGCATTTCAGAAAACGTGCTTATCTCGGCGAGAAAAAGCGATTTCGGCAATAAAATTTAAAACGCGTGTAAAACATAAACCAAACGATGAAATTGGTTATTTCTTCATGTATAATGATCAACTCGATACTCCCTAGCCCCCAACAGCCTTTTTTTTCATAACACTTTAACCAGAGTGACGGGAGAGCGGCATTTCAGAAAACGTGCTTATCTCGGCGAGAAAAAGCGATTTCGGCAATAAAATTTAAAACGCGTGTAAAACATAAACCAAACGATGAAATTGGTTATTTCTTCATGTATAATGATCAACTCGATACTCCCTAGCCCCCAACAGCCTTTTTTTTCATAACACTTTAACCAGAGTGACGGGAGAGCGGCATTTCAGAAAACGTGCTTATCTCGGCGAGAAAAAGCGATTTCGGCAATAAAATTTAAAACGCGTGTAAAACATAAACCAAACGATGAAATTGGTTATTTCTTCATGTATAATGATCAACTCGATACTCCCTAGCCCCCAACAGCCTTTTTTTTCATAACACTTTAACCAGAGTGACGGGAGAGCGGCATTTCAGAAAACGTGCTTATCTCGGCGAGAAAAAGCGATTTCGGCAATAAAATTTAAAACGCGTGTAAAACATAAACCAAACGATGAAATTGGTTATTTCTTCATGTATAATGATCAACTCGATACTCCCTAGCCCCCAACAGCCTTTTTTTCATAACACTTTAACCAGAGTGACGGGAGAGCGGCATTTCAGAAAACGTGCTTATCTCGGCGAGAAAAAGCGATTTCGGCAATAAAATTTAAAACGCGTGTAAAACATAAACCAAACGATGAAATTGGTTATTTCTTCATGTATAATGATCAACTCGATACTCCCTAGCCCCCAACAGCCTTTTTTTTCATAACACTTTAACCAGAGTGACGGGAGAGCGGCATTTCAGAAAACGTGCTTATCTCGGCGAGAAAAAGCGATTTCGGCAATAAAATTTAAAACGCGTGTAAAACATAAACCAAACGATGAAATTGGTTATTTCTTCATGTATAATGATCAACTCGATACTCCCTAGCCCCCAACAGCCTTTTTTTTCATAACACTTTAACCAGAGTGACGGGAGAGCGGCATTTCAGAAAACGTGCTTATCTCGGCGAGAAAAAGCGATTTCGGCAATAAAATTTAAAACGCGTGTAAAACATAAACCAAACGATGAAATTGGTTATTTCTTCATGTATAATGATCAACTCGATACTCCCTAGCCCCCAACAGCCTTTTTTTCATAACACTTTAACCAGAGTGACGGGAGAGCGGCATTTCAGAAAACGTGCTTATCTCGGCGAGAAAAAGCGATTTCGGCAATAAAATTTAAAACGCGTGTAAAACATAAACCAAACGATGAAATTGGTTATTTCTTCATGTATAATGATCAACTCGATACTCCCTAGCCCCCAACAGCCTTTTTTTTCATAACACTTTAACCAGAGTGACGGGAGAGCGGCATTTCAGAAAACGTGCTTATCTCGGCGAGAAAAAGCGATTTCGGCAATAAAATTTAAAACGCGTGTAAAACATAAACCAAACGATGAAATTGGTTATTTCTTCATGTATAATGATCAACTCGATACTCCCTAGCCCCCAACAGCCTTTTTTTTCATAACACTTTAACCAGAGTGACGGGAGAGCGGCATTTCAGAAAACGTGCTTATCTCGGCGAGAAAAAGCCATTTCGGCAATAAAATTTAAAACGCGTGTAAAACATAAACCAAACGATGAAATTGGTTATTTCTTCATGTATAATGATCAACTCGATACTCCCTAGCCCCCAACAGCCTTTTTTTTCATAACACTTTAACCAGAGTGACCGGAGAGCGGCATTTCAGAAAACGTGCTTATCTCGGCGAGAAAAAGCGATTTCGGCAATAAAATTTAAAACGCGTGTAAAACATAAACCAAACGATGAAATTGGTTATTTCTTCATGTATAATGATCAACTCGATACTCCCTAGCCCCCAACAGCCTTTTTTTTCATAACACTTTAACCAGAGTGACGGGAGAGCGGCATTTCAGAAAACGTGCTTATCTCGGCGAGAAAAAGCGATTTCGGCAATAAAATTTAAAACGCGTGTAAAACATAAACCAAACGATGAAATTGGTTATTTCTTCATGTATAATGATCAACTCGATACTCCCTAGCCCCCAACAGCCTTTTTTTTCATAACACTTTAACCAGAGTGACGGGAGAGCGGCATTTCAGAAAACGTGCTTATCTCGGCGAGAAAAAGCGATTTCGGCAATAAAATTTAAAACGCGTGTAAAACATAAACCAAACGATGAAATTGGTTATTTCTTCATGTATAATGATCAACTCGATACTCCCTAGCCCCCAACAGCCTTTTTTTTCATAACACTTTAACCAGAGTGACGGGAGAGCGGCATTTCAGAAAACGTGCTTATCTCGGCGAGAAAAAGCGATTTCGGCAATAAAATTTAAAACGCGTGTAAAACATAAACCAAACGATGAAATTGGTTATTTCTTCATGTATAATGATCAACTCGATACTCCCTAGCCCCCAACAGCCTTTTTTTTCATAACACTTTAACCAGAGTGACGGGAGAGCGGCATTTCAGAAAACGTGCTTATCTCGGCGAGAAAAAGCGATTTCGGCAATAAAATTTAAAACGCGTGTAAAACATAAACCAAACGATGAAATTGGTTATTTCTTCATGTATAATGATCAACTCGATACTCCCTAGCCCCCAACAGCCTTTTTTTTCATAACACTTTAACCAGAGTGACGGGAGAGCGGCATTTCAGAAAACGTGCTTATCTCGGCGAGAAAAAGCGATTTCGGCAATAAAATTTAAAACGCGTGTAAAACATAAACCAAACGATGAAATTGGTTATTTCTTCATGTATAATGATCAACTCGAGTCGAGCTCCAGGGAGAGAGGCTGATTTTTCGCTTTTTGAGGCCGACCGACGAACCGGCGCGGGGCGGACTCAAAAGCCCGCAGAGCCGTAGGCACTTAGAAAAGTTTCGCCTTTGGCTGTGAGCTCCAGGGGGAGAGGCTGGTTTTGCGTTATTTTAGGCCGGCTGGAGAACCGGCGCGGGTCGGACGCACAATCCCCGCAGAGCCGTGGGCACTTAGAAAATTTTTGCCAAGTTGGCTCTGAGCGCCTGGTACCTAATATGGAAGTATAGAGGCCGACTTTCGGGCAAGATCACGCCGCGTTAGGCTTCCAGGACCCCGGCTAAGCAATTTTACCGGGCCGCCCGGTTCTTTTTTTGAACCAGCCCGGTTCTTTTTACACTTCCAGCTGGAGCTCAGCAGCGGCTTTTTGCGCAAGATCACGCCGGGTTAGGCTTCCAGGACCTCGGCTAAGCAATTCTACCGGGCCGCCCGGTTCTTTTTTTGAACCAGCCCGGTTCTTTTTACACTTCCAGCTGGAGCTCACGAGCGGCTTTTTGGACAAGATCACGCCGTGTTAGGCTTCCAGAGCCCCGGCTAAGCAATTTTACCGGCCCGCCCGGTTCTTTTTTTTAACCAGCCCGGTTCTTTTTACACTTCCAGCTGGAGCTCAGCAGCGGGTTTTTGGACAAGATCACGCCGTGTTAGGCTTCCAGAGCCCCGGCTAAGCAATTTTACAGGGTCGCCCGGTTCTTTTTTTTAACCAGCCCGGTTTTTTTTACACTTCCAGCTGGAGCTCAGCTGCGGCTTTTTGCACAGTATCACGCCGGGTTAGGCTTCCAGAGCCCCGGCTAAGCAATTTTACCGGGCCGCCCGGTTCTTTTTTTTTAACCAGCCCGGTTCTTTTTACACTTCCAGCTGGAGCTCAGCAGCGGCTTTTTGGACAAGATCACGCCGTGTTAGGCTTCCAGAGCCCCGGCTAAGCAATTTTACCGGGTCGCCCGGTTCTTTTTTTTAACCAGCCCGGTTCTTTTTACACTTCCAGCTGGAGCTCAGCAGCGGCTTTTTGGACAAGATCACGCCGTGTTAGGCTTCCAGAGCCCCGGCTAAGCAATTTTACCGGGTCGCCCGGTTCTTTTTTTAACCAGCCCGGTTCTTTTTACACTTCCAGCTGGAGCTCAGCATCGTGTAAAACATAAACCAAACGATGAAATTGGTTATTTCTTCATGTATAATGATCAACTCGATACTCCCTAGCCCCCAACAGCCTTTTTTTTCATAACACTTTAACCAGAGTGACGGGAGAGCGGCATTTCAGAAAACGTGCTTATCTCGGCGAGAAAAAGCGATTTCGGCAATAAAATTTAAAACGCGTGTAAAACATAAATCAAACGATGAAATTGGTTATTTCTTCATGTATAATGATCAACTCGATACTCCCTAGTCCCCAACAGCCTTTTTTTTCATAACACTTTAACCAGAGTGACGGGAGAGCGGCATTTCAGAAAACGTGCTTATCTCGGCGAGAAAAAGAGATTTCGGCAATAAAATTTAAAACGCGTGTAAAACATAAACCAAACGATGAAATTGGTTATTTCTTCATGTATAATGATCAACTCGATACTCCCTAGCCCCCAACAGCCTTTTTTTTCATAACACTTTAACCAGAGTGACGGGAGAGCGGCATTTCAGAAAACGTGCTTATCTCGGCGAGAAAAAGCGATTTCGGCAATAAAATTTAAAACGCGTGTAAAACATAAACCAAACGATGAAATTGGTTATTTCTTCATGTATAATGATCAACTCGATACTCCCTAGCCCCCAACAGCCTTTTTTTTCATAACACTTTAACCAGAGTGACGGGAGAGCGGCATTTCAGAAAACGTGCTTATCTCGGCGAGAAAAAGCGATTTCGGCAATAAAATTTAAAACGCGTGTAAAACATAAACCAAACGATGAAATTGGTTATTTCTTCATGTATAATGATCAACTCGATACTCCCTAGCCCCCAACAGCCTTTTTTTTCATAACACTTTAACCAGAGGGACGGGAGAGCGGCATTTCAGAAAACGTGCTTATCTCGGCGAGAAAAAGCGATTTCGGCAATAAAATTTAAAACGCGTGTAAAACATAAACCAAACGATGAAAATGGTTATTTCTTCATGTATAAAGATCAACTCGATACTCCCTAGCCCCCAACAGCCTTTTTTTTCATAACACTTTAGCCAGAGTGACGGGAGAGCGGCATTTCAGAAAACGTGCTTATCTCGGCGAGAAAAAGCGATTTCGGCAATAAAATTTAAAACGCGTGTAAAACATAAATCAAACGATGAAATTGGTTATTTCTTCATGTATAATGATCAACTCGATACTCCCTAGCCCCCAACAGCCTTTTTTTTCATAACACTTTAACCAGAGTGACGGGAGAGCGGCATTTCAGAAAACGTGCTTATCTCGGCGAGAAAAAGAGATTTCGGCAATAAAATTTAAAACGCGTGTAAAACATAAACCAAACGATGAAATTGGTTATTTCTTCATGTATAATGATCAACTCGATACTCCCTAGCCCCCAACAGCCTTTTTTTTCATAACACTTTAACCAGAGTGACGGGAGAGCGGCATTTCAGAAAACGTGCTTATCTCGGCGAGAAAAAGCGATTTCGGCAATAAAATTTAAAACGCGTGTAAAACATAAACCAAACGATGAAATTGGTTATTTCTTCATGTATAATGATCAACTCGATACTCCCTAGCCCCCAACAACCTTTTTTTTTCATAACACTTTAACCAGAGTGACGGGAGAGCGGCATTTCAGAAAACGTGCTTATCTCGGCGAGAAAAAGCGATTTCGGCAATAAAATTTAAAACGCGTGTAAAACATAAACCAAACGATGAAATTGGTTATTTCTTCATGTATAATGATCAACTCGATACTCCCTAGCCCCCAACAGCCTTTTTTTTCATAACACTTTAACCAGAGTGACGGGAGAGCGGCATTTCAGAAAACGTGCTTATCTCGGCGAGAAAAAGCCATTTCGGCAATAAAATTTAAAACGCGTGTAAAACATAGACCAAACGATGAAATTGGTTATTTCTTCATGTATAATGATCAACTCGATACTCCCTAGCCCCCAACAGCCTTTTTTTTCATAACACTTTAACCAGAGTGACGGGAGAGCGGCATTTCAGAAAACGTGCTTATCTCGGCGAGAAAAAGCGATTTCGGCAATAACATTTAAAACGCGTGTAAAACATAAACCAAACGATGAAATTGGTTATTTCTTCATGAATAATGATCAACTCGATACTCCCTAGCCCCCAACAGCCTTTTTTTTCATAACACTTTAACCAGAGTGACGGGAGAGCGGCAAATTCAGAAAACGTGCTTATCTCGGCGAGAAAAAGCGATTTCGGCAATAAAATTTAAAACGCGTGTAAAACATAAACCAAACGATGAAATTGGTTATTTCTTCATGTATAATGATCAACTCGATACTCCCTAGCCCCCAACACTTTTTTTTCATAACACTTTAACCAGAGTGACGGGAGAGCGGCATTTCAGAAAACGTGCTTATCTCGGCGAGAAAAAGCCATTTCGGCAATAAAATTTAAAACGCGTGTAAAACATAAACCAAACGATGAAATTGGTTATTTCTTCATGTATAATGATCAACTCGATACTCCCTAGCCCCCAACAGCCTTTTTTTTCATAACACTTTAACCAGAGTGACGGGAGAGCGGCATTTCAGAAAACGTGCTTATCTCGGCGAGAAAAAGCGATTTCGGCAATAAAATTTAAAACGCGTGTAAAACATAAACCAAACGATGAAATTGGTTATTTTTTCATGTATAATGATCAACTCAATACTCCCTAGCCCCCAACAGCCTTTTTTTTCATAACACTTTAACCAGAGTGACGGGAGAGCGGCATTTCAGAAAACGTGCTTATCTCGGCGAGAAAAAGCGATTTCGGCAATAAAATTTAAAACGCGTGTAAAACATAAACCAAACGATGAAATTGGTTATTTCTTCATGTATAATGATCAACTCGATACTCCCTAGCCCCCAACAGCCTTTTTTTTCATAACACTTTAACCAGAGTGACGGGAGAGCGGCATTTCAGAAAACGTGCTTATCTCGGCGAGAAAAAGCGATTTCGGCAATAAAATTTAAAACGCGTGTAAAACATAAACCAAACGATGAAATTTGTTATTTCTTCATGTATAATGATCAACTCGATACTCCCTAGCCCCCAACAGCCTTTTTTTTCATAACACTTTAACCAGAGTGACGGGAGAGCGGCATTTCAGAAAACGTGCTTATCTCGGCGAGAAAAAGCGATTTCGGCAATAAAATTTTAAACGCGTGTAAAACATAAACCAAACGATGAAATTGGTTATTTCTTCATGTATAATGATCAACTCGATACTCCCTAGCCCCCAACAGCCTTTTTTTTCATAACACTTTAACCAGAGTGACGGGAGAGCGGCATTTCAGAAAACGTGCTTATCTCGGCGAGAAAAAGCGATTTCGGCAATAAAATTTAAAACGCGTGTAAATCATAAAGCAAACGATGAAATTGGTTATTTCTTCATGTATAATGATCAACTCGATACTCCCTAGCCCCCAACAGCCTTTTTTTTCATAACACTTTAACCAGAGTGACGGGAGAGCGGCATTTCAGAAAACGTGCTTATCTCGGCGAGAAAAAGCGATTTCGGCAATAAAATTTAAAACGCGTGTAAAACATAAACCAAACGATGAAATTGGTTATTTCTTCATGTATAATGATCAACTCGATACTCCCTAGCCCCCAACAGCCTTTTTTTTCATAACACTTTAACCAGAGTGACGGGAGAGCGGCATTTCAGAAAACGTGCTTATCTCGGCGAGAAAAAGCGATTTCGGCAATAAAATTTAAAACGCGTGTAAAACATAAACCAAACGATGAAATTGGTTATTTCTTCATGTATAATGATCAACTCGATACTCCCTAGCCCCCAACAGCCTATATTTTCATAACACTTTAACCAGAGTGACGGGAGAGCGGCATTTCAGAAAACGTGCTTATCTCGGCGAGAAAAAGCGATTTCGGCAATAAAATTTAAAACGCGTGTAAAACATAAACCAAACGATGAAATTGGTTATTTCTTCATGTATAATGATCAACTCGATACTCCCTAGCCCCCAACAGCCTTTTTTTTCATAACACTTTAACCAGAGTGACAGGAGAGCGGGATTTCAGAAAACGTGCTTATCTCGGCGAGAAAAAGCGATTTCGGCAATAAAATTTAAAACGCGTGTAAAACATAAACCAAACGATGAAATTGGTTATTTCTTCATGTATAATGATCAACTCGATACTCCCTAGCCCCCAACAGCCTTTTTTTTCATAACACTTTAACCAGAGTGACGGGAGAGCGGCATTTCAGAAAACGTGCTTATCTCGGCGAGAAAAAGCGATTTCGGCAATAAAATTTAAAACGCGTGTAAAACATAAACCAAACGATGAAATTGGTTATTTCTTCATGTATAATGATCAACTCGATACTCCCTAGCCCCCAACAGCCTTTTTTTTCATAACACTTTAACCAGAGTGACGGGAGAGCGGCATTTCAGAAAACGTGCTTATCTCGGCGAGAAAAAGCGATTTCGGCAATAAAATTTAAAACGCGTGTAAAACATAAACCAAACGATGAAATTGGTTATTTCTTCATGTATAATGATCAACTCGATACTCCCTAGCCCCCAACAGCCTTTTTTTTCATAACACTTTAACCAGAGTGACGGGAGAGCGGCATTTCAGAAAACGTGCTTATCTCGGCGAGAAAAAGCGATTTCGGCAATAAAATTTAAAACGCGTGTAAAACATAAACCAAACGATGAAATTGGTTATTTCTTCATGTATAATGATCAACTCGATACTCCCTAGCCCCCAACAGCCTTTTTTTTTCATAACACTTTAACCAGAGTGACGGGAGAGCGGCATTTCAGAAAACGTGCTTATCTCGGCGAGAAAAAGCGATTTCGGCAATAAAATTTAAAACGCGTGTAAAACATAAACCAAACGATGAAATTGGTTATTTCTTCATGTATAATGATCAACTCGATACTCCCTAGCCCCCAACAGCCTTTTTTTTCATAACACTTTAACCAGAGTGACGGGAGAGCGGCATTTCAGAAAACGTGCTTATCTCGGCGAGAAAAAGCGATTTCGGCAATAAAATTTAAAACGCGTGTAAAACATAAACCAAACGATGAAATTGGTTATTTCTTCATGTATAATGATCAACTCGATACTCCCTAGCCCCCAACAGCCTTTTTTTTCATAACACTTTAACCAGAGTGACGGGAGAGCGGCATTTCAGAAAACGTGCTTATCTCGGCGAGAAAAAGCGATTTCGGCAATAAAATTTAAAACGCGTGTAAAACATAAACCAAACGATGAAATTGGTTATTTCTTCATGTATAATGATCAACTCGATACTCCCTAGCCCCCAACAGCCTTTTTTTTCATAACACTTTAACCAGAGTGACGGGAGAGCGGCATTTCAGAAAACGTGCTTATCTCGGCGAGAAAAAGCGATTTCGGCAATAAAATTTAAAACGCGTGTAAAACATAAACCAAACGATGAAATTGGTTATTTCTTCATGTATAATGATCAACTCGATACTCCCTAGCCCCCAACAGCCTTTTTTTTCATAACACTTTAACCAGGGTGACGGGAGAGCGGCATTTCAGAAAACGTGCTTATCTCGGCGAGAAAAAGCGATTTCTTCAATAAAATTTAAAACGCGTGTAAAACATAAACCAAACGATGAAATTGGTTATTTCTTCATGTATAATGATCAACTCGATACTCCCTAGCCCCCAACAGCCTTTTTTTTTATAACACTTTAACCAGAGTGACGGGAGAGCGGCATTTCAGAAAACGTGCTTATCTCGGCGAGAAAAAGCGATTTCGGCAATAAAATTTAAAACGCGTGTAAAACATAAACCAAACGATGAAATTGGTTATTTCTTCATGTATAATGATCAACTCGATACTCCCTAGCCCCCAACAGCCTTTTTTTTTTCATAACACTTTAACCAGAGTGACGGGAGAGCGGCATTTCAGAAAACGTGCTTATCTCGGCGAGAAAAAGCGATTTCGGCAATAAAATTTAAAACGCGTGTAAAACATAAACCAAACGATGAAATTGGTTATTTCTTCATGTATAATGATCAACTCGATACTCCCTAGCCCCCAACAGCCTTTTTTTCATAACACTTTAACCAGAGTGACGGGAGAGCGGCATTTCAGAAAACGTGCTTATCTCGGCGAGAAAAAGCGATTTCGGCAATAAAATTTAAAACGCGTGTAAAACATAAACCAAACGATGAAATTGGTTATTTCTTCATGTATAATGATCAACTCGATACTCCCTAGCCCCCAACAGCCTTTTTTTTCATAACACTTTAACCAGAGTGACGGGAGAGCGGCATTTCAGAAAACGTGCTTATCTCGGCGAGAAAAAGCGATTTCGGCAATAAAATTTAAAACGCGTGTAAAACATAAACCAAACGATGAAATTGGTTATTTCTTCATGTATAATGATCAACTCGATACTCCCTAGCCCCCAACAGCCTTTTTTTTCATAACACTTTAACCAGAGTGACGGGAGAGCGGCATTTCAGAAAACGTGCTTATCTCGGCGAGAAAAAGCGATTTCGGCAATAAAATTTAAAACGCGTGTAAAACATAAACCAAACGATGAAATTGGTTATTTCTTCATGTATAATGATCAACTCGATACTCCCTAGCCCCCAACAGCCTTTTTTTTCATAACACTTTAACCAGAGTGACGGGAGAGCGGCATTTCAGAAAACGTGCTTATCTCGGCGAGAAAAAGCGATTTCGGCAATAAAATTTAAAACGCTTGTAAAACATAAACCAAACGATGAAATTGGTTATTTCTTCATGTATAATGATCAACTCGATACTCCCTAGCCCCCAACAGCCTTTTTTTTCATAACACTTTAACCAGAGTGACGGGAGAGCGGCATTTCAGAAAACGTGCTTATCTCGGCGAGAAAAAGCGATTTCGGCAATAAAATTTAAAACGCGTGTAAAACATAAACCAAACGATGAAATTGGTTATTTCTTCATGTATAATGATCAACTCGATACTCCCTAGCCCCCAACAGCCTTTTTTTTCATAACACTTTAACCAGAGTGACGGGAGAGCGGCATTTCAGAAAACGTGCTTATCTCGGCGAGAAAAAGCGATTTCGGCAATAAAATTTAAAACGCGTGTAAAACATAAACCAAACGATGAAATTGGTTATTTCTTCATGTATAATGATCAACTCGATACTCCCTAGCCCCCAACAGACTTTTTTTTCATAACACTTTAACCAGAGTGACGGGAGAGCGGCATTTCAGAAAACGTGCTTATCTCGGCGAGAAAATGCGATTTCGGCAATAAAATTTAAAACGCGTGTAAAACATAAACCAAACGATGAAATTGGTTATTTCTTCATGTATAATGATCAACTCGATACTCCCTAGCCCCCAACAGCCTTTTTTTTCATAACACTTTAACCAGAGTGACGGGAGAGCGGCATTTCAGAAAACGTGCTTATCTCGGCGAGAAAAAGCGATTTCGGCAATAAAATTTAAAACGCGTGTAAAACATAAACCAAACGATGAAATTGGTTATTTCTTCATGTATAATGATCAACTCGATACTCCCTAGCCCCCAACAGCCTTTTTTTTCATAACACTTTAACCAGGGTGACGGGAGAGCGGCATTTCAGAAAACGTGCTTATCTCGGCGAGAAAAAGCGATTTCTTCAATAAAATTTAAAACGCGTGTAAAACATAAACCAAACGATGAAATTGGTTATTTCTTCATGTATAATGATCAACTCGATACTCCCTAGCCCCCAACAGCCTTTTTTTTCATAACACTTTAACCAGAGTGACGGGAGAGCGGCATTTCAGAAAACGTGCTTATCTCGGCGAGAAAAAGCGATTTCGGCAATAAAATTTAAAACGCTTGTAAAACATAAACCAAACGATGAAATTGGTTATTTCTTCATGTATAATGATCAACTCGATACTCCCTAGCCCCCAACAGCCTTTTTTTTCATAACACTTTAACCAGAGTGACGGGAGAGCGGCATTTCAGAAAACGTGCTTATCTCGGCGAGAAAAAGCGATTTCGGCAACAAAATTTAAAACGCGTGTAAAACATAAACCAAACGATGAAATTGGTTATTTCTTCATGTATAATGATCAACTCGATACTCCCTAGCCCCCAACAGCCTTTTTTTTCATAACACTTTAACCAGAGTGACGGGAGAGCGGCATTTCAGAAAACGTGCTTATCTCGGCGAGAAAAAGCGATTTCGGCAATAAAATTTAAAACGCGTGTAAAACATAAACCAAACGATGAAATTGGTTATTTCTTCATGTATAATGATCAACTCGATACTCCCTAGCCCCCAACAGCCTTTTTTTTCATAACACTTTAACCAGAGTGACGGGAGAGCGGCATTTCAGAAAACGTGCTTATCTCGGCGAGAAAAAGCGATTTCGGCAATAAAATTTAAAACGCGTGTAAAACATAAACCAAACGATGAAATTGGTTATTTCTTCATGTATAATGATCAACTCGATACTCCCTAGCCCCCAACAGCCTTTTTTTTCGCAATAAAATTTAAAACGCGTGTAAAACATAAACCAAACGATGAAATTGGTTATTTCTTCATGTATAATGATCAACTCGATACTCCCTAGCCCCCAACAGCCTTTTTTTTCATAACACTTTAACCAGAGTGACGGGAGAGCGGCATTTCAGAAAACGTGCTTATCTCGGCGAGAAAAAGCGATTTCGGCAATAAAATTTAAAACGCGTGTAAAACATAAACCAAACGATGAAATTGGTTATTTCTTCATGTATAATGATCAACTCGATACTCCCTAGCCCCCAACAGCCTTTTTTTTCATAACACTTTAACCAGAGTGACGGGAGAGCGGCATTTCAGAAAACGTGCTTATCTCGGCGAGAAAAAGCGATTTCGGCAATAAAATTTAAAACGCGTGTAAAACATGAACCAAACGATGAAATTGGTTATTTCTTCATGTATAATGATCAACTCGATACTCCCTAGCCCCCAACAGCCTTTTTTTTCATAACACTTCAACCAGAGTGACGGGAGAGCGGCATTTCAGAAAACGTGCTTATCTCGGCGAGAAAAAGCGATTTCGGCAATAAAATTTAAAACGCGTGTAAAACATAAACCAAACGATGAAATTGGTTATTTCTTCATGTATAATGATCAACTCGATACTCCCTAGCCCCCAACAGCCTTTTTTTTCATAACACTTTAACCAGAGTGACGGGAGAGCGGCATTTCAGAAAACGTGCTTATCTCGGCGAGAAAAAGCGATTTCGGCAATAAAATTTAAAACGCGTGTAAAACATAAACCAAACGATGAAATTGGTTATTTCTTCATGTATAATGATCAACTCGATACTCCCTAGCCCCCAACAGCCTTTTTTTTCATAACACTTTAACCAGAGTGACGGGAGAGCGGCATTTCAGAAAACGTGCTTATCTCGGCGAGAAAAAGCGATTTCGGCAATAAAATTTAAAACGCGTGTAAAACATAAACCAAACGATGAAATTGGTTATTTCTTCATGTATAATGATCAACTCGATACTCCCTAGCCCCCAACAGCCTTTTTTTTCATAACACTTTAACCAGAGTGACGGGAGAGCGGCATTTCAGAAAACGTGCTTATCTCGGCGAGAAAAAGCGATTTCGGCAATAAAATTTAAAACGCGTGTAAAACATAAACCAAACGATGAAATTGGTTATTTCTTCATGTATAATGATCAACTCGATACTCCCTAGCCCCCAACAGCCTTTTTTTTCATAACACTTTAACCAGAGTGACGGGAGAGCGGCATTTCAGAAAACGTGCTTATCTCGGCGAGAAAAAGCGATTTCGGCAATAAAATTTAAAACGCGTGTAAAACATAAACCAAACGATGAAATTGGTTATTTCTTCATGTATAATGATCAACTCGAGTCGAGCTCCAGGGAGAGAGGCTGATTTTTCGCTTTTTGAGGCCGACCGACGAACCGGCGCGGGGCGGACTCAAAAGCCCGCAGAGCCGTAGGCACTTAGAAAAGTTTCGCCTTTGGCTGTGAGCTCCAGGGGGAGAGGCTGGTTTTGCGTTATTTTAGGCCGGCTGGAGAACCGGCGCGGGTCGGACGCACAATCCCCGCAGAGCCGTGGGCACTTAGAAAATTTTTGCCAAGTTGGCTCTGAGCGCCTGGTACCTAATATGGAAGTATAGAGGCCGACTTTCGGGCAAGATCACGCCGCGTTAGGCTTCCAGGACCCCGGCTAAGCAATTTTACCGGGCCGCCCGGTTCTTTTTTTGAACCAGCCCGGTTCTTTTTACACTTCCAGCTGGAGCTCAGCAGCGGCTTTTTGCGCAAGATCACGCCGGGTTAGGCTTCCAGGACCTCGGCTAAGCAATTCTACCGGGCCGCCCGGTTCTTTTTTTGAACCAGCCCGGTTCTTTTTACACTTCCAGCTGGAGCTCACGAGCGGCTTTTTGGACAAGATCAAGCCGTGTTAGGCTTCCAGAGCCCCGGCTAAGCAATTTTACCGGCCCGCCCGGTTCTTTTTTTTAACCAGCCCGGTTCTTTTTACACTTCCAGCTGGAGCTCAGCAGCGGGTTTTTGGACAAGATCACGCCGTGTTAAGCTTCCAGAGCACCGGCTAAGCAATTTTACAGGGTCGCCCGGTTCTTTTTTTTAACCAGCCCGGTTTTTTTTACACTTCCAGCTGGAGCTCAGCAGCGGCTTTTTGCACAGTATCACGCCGGGTTAGGCTTCCAGAGCCCCGGCTAAGCAATTTTACCGGGCCGCCCGGTTCTTTTTTTTAACCAGCCCGGTTCTTTTTACACTTCCAGCTGGAGCTCAGCAGCGGCTTTTTGGACAAGATCACGCCGTGTTAGGCTTCCAGAGCCCCGGCTAAGCAATTTTACCGGGTCGCCCGGTTCTTTTTTTTGACCAGCCCGGTTCTTTTTACACTTCCAGCTGGAGCTCAGCAGCGGCTTTTTGGACAAGATCACGCCGTGTTAAGCTTCCAGAGCCCCGGCTAAGCAATTTTACCGGGTCGCCCGGTTCTTTTTTTAACCAGCCCGGTTCTTTTTACACTTCCAGCTGGAGCTCAGCATCGTGTAAAACATAAACCAAACGATGAAATTGGTTATTTCTTCATGTATAATGATCAACTCGATACTCCCTAGCCCCCAACAGCCTTTTTTTTCATAACACTTTAACCAGAGTGACGGGAGAGCGGCATTTCAGAAAACGTGCTTATCTCGGCGAGAAAAAGCGATTTCGGCAATAAAATTTAAAACGCGTGTAAAACATAAATCAAACGATGAAATTGGTTATTTCTTCATGTATAATGATCAACTCGATACTCCCTAGCCCCCAACAGCCTTTTTTTTCATAACACTTTAACCAGAGTGACGGGAGAGCGGCATTTCAGAAAACGTGCTTATCTCGGCGAGAAAAAGCGATTTCGGCAATAAAATTTAAAACGCGTGTAAAACATAAACCAAACGATGAAATTGGTTATTTCTTCATGTATAATGATCAACTCGATACTCCCTAGCCCCCAACAGCCTTTTTTTTCATAACACTTTAACCAGAGTGACGGGAGAGCGGCATTTCAGAAAACGTGCTTATCTCGGCGAGAAAAAGCGATTTCGGCAATAAAATTTAAAAGGCGTGTAAAACATAAATCAAACGATGAAATTGGTTATTTCTTCATGTATAATGATCAACTCGATACTCCCTAGCCCCCAACAGCCTTTTTTTTCATAACACTTTAACCAGAGTGACGGGAGAGCGGCATTTCAGAAAACGTGCTTATCTCGGCGAGAAAAAGCGATTTCGGCAATAAAATTTAAAACGCGTGTAAAACATAAACCAAACGATGAAATTGGTTATTTCTTCATGTATAATGATCAACTCGATACTCCCTAGCCCCCAACAGCCTTTTTTTTCATAACACTTTAACCAGAGTGACGGGAGAGCGGCATTTCAGAAAACGTGCTTATCTCGGCGAGAAAAAGCGATTTCGGCAATAAAATTTAAAACGCGTGTAAAACATAAACCAAACGATGAAATTGGTTATTTCTTCATGTATAATGATCAACTCGATACTCCCTAGCCCCCAACAGCCTTTTTTTTCATAACACTTTAACCAGAGTGACGGGAGAGCGGCATTTCAGAAAACGTGCTTATCTCGGCGAGAAAAAGCGATTTCGGCAATAAAATTTAAAACGCGTGTAAAACATAAACCAAACGATGAAATTGGTTATTTCTTCATGTATAATGATCAACTCGATACTCCCTAGCCCCCAACAGCCTTTTTTTTCATAACACTTTAACCAGAGTGACGGGAGAGCGGCATTTCAGAAAACGTGCTTATCTCGGCGAGAAAAAGCGATTTCGGCAATAAAATTTAAAACGCGTGTAAAACATAAACCAAACGATGAAATTGGTTATTTCTTCATGTATAATGATCAACTCGATACTCCCTAGCCCCCAACAGCCTTTTTTTTCATAACACTTTAACCAGAGTGACGGGAGAGCGGCATTTCAGAAAACGTGCTTATCTCGGCGAGAAAAAGCGATTTCGGCAATAAAATTTAAAACGCGTGTAAAACATAAACCAAACGATGAAATTGGTTATTTCTTCATGTATAATGATCAACTCGATACTCCCTAGCCCCCAACAGCCTTTTTTTTCATAACACTTTAACCAGAGTGACGGGAGAGCGGCATTTCAGAAAACGTGCTTATCTCGGCGAGAAAAAGCGATTTCGGCAATAAAATTTAAAACGCGTGTAAAACATAAACCAAACGATGAAATTGGTTATTTCTTCATGTATAATGATCAACTCGATACTCCCTAGCCCCCAACAGCCTTTTTTTTCATAACACTTTAACCAGAGTGACGGGAGAGCGGCATTTCAGAAAACGTGCTTATCTCGGCGAGAAAAAGCGATTTCGGCAATAAAATTTAAAACGCGTGTAAAACATAAACCAAACGATGAAATTGGTTATTTCTTCATGTATAATGATCAACTCGATACTCCCTAGCCCCCAACAGCCTTTTTTTTCATAACACTTTAACCAGAGTGACGGGAGAGCGGCATTTCAGAAAACGTGCTTATCTCGGCGAGAAAAAGCGATTTCGGCAATAAAATTTAAAACGCGTGTAAAACATAAACCAAACGATGAAATTGGTTATTTCTTCATGTATAATGATCAACTCGATACTCCCTAGCCCCCAACAGCCTTTTTTTTCATAACACTTTAACCAGAGTGACGGGAGAGCGGCATTTCAGAAAACGTGCTTATCTCGGCGAGAAAAAGCGATTTCGGCAATAAAATTTAAAACGCGTGTAAAACATAAACCAAACGATGAAATTGGTTATTTCTTCATGTATAATGATCAACTCGATACTCCCTAGCCCCCAACAGCCTTTTTTTTCATAACACTTTAACCAGAGTGACGGGAGAGCGGCATTTCAGAAAACGTGCTTATCTCGGCGAGAAAAAGCGATTTCGGCAATAAAATTTAAAACGCGTGTAAAACATAAACCAAACGATGAAATTGGTTATTTCTTCATGTATAATGATCAACTCGATACTCCCTAGCCCCCAACAGCCTTTTTTTTCATAACACTTTAACCAGAGTGACGGGAGAGCGGCATTTCAGAAAACGTGCTTATCTCGGCGAGAAAAAGCGATTTCGGCAATAAAATTTAAAACGCGTGTAAAACATAAACCAAACGATGAAATTGGTTATTTCTTCATGTATAATGATCAACTCGATACTCCCTAGCCCCCAACAGCCTTTTTTTTTCATAACACTTTAACCAGAGTGACGGGAGAGCGGCATTTCAGAAAACGTGCTTATCTCGGCGAGAAAAAGCGATTTCGGCAATAAAATTTAAAACGCGTGTAAAACATAAACCAAACGATGAAATTGGTTATTTCTTCATGTATAATGATCAACTCGATACTCCCTAGCCCCCAACAGCCTTTTTTTCATAACACTTTCACCAGAGTGACGGGAGAGCGGCATTTCAGAAAACGTGCTTATCTCGGCGAGAAAAAGCGATTTCGGCAATAAAATTTAAAACGCGTGTAAAACATAAACCAAACGATGAAATTGGTTATTTCTTCATGTATAATGATCAACTCGATACTCCCTAGCCCCCAACAGCCTTTTTTTTCATAACACTTTAACCAGAGTGACGGGAGAGCGGCATTTCAGAAAACGTGCTTATCTCGGCGAGAAAAAGCGATTTCGGCAATAAAATTTAAAACGCGTGTAAAACATAAACCAAACGATGAAATTGGTTATTTCTTCATGTATAATGATCAACTCGAGTCGAGCTCCAGGGAGAGAGGCTGATTTTTCGCTTTTTGAGGCCGACCGACGAACCGGCGCGGGGCGGACTCAAAAGCCCGCAGAGCCGTAGGCACTTAGAAAAGTTTCGCCTTTGGCTGTGAGCTCCAGGGGGAGAGGCTGGTTTTGCGTTATTTTAGGCCGGCTGGAGAACCGGCGCGGGTCGGACGCACAATCCCCGCAGAGCCGTGGGCACTTAGAAAATTTTTGCCAAGTTGGCTCTGAGCGCCTGGTACCTAATATGGAAGTATAGAGGCCGACTTTCGGGCAAGATCACGCCGCGTTAGGCTTCCAGGACCCCGGCTAAGCAATTTTACCGGGCCGCCCGGTTCTTTTTTTGAACCAGCCCAGTTCTTTTTACACTTCCAGCTGGAGCTCAGCAGCGGCTTTTTGCGCAAGATCACGCCGGGTTAGGCTTCCAGGACCTCGGCTAAGCAATTCTACCGGGCCGCCCGGTTCTTTTTTTGAACCAGCCCGGTTCTTTTTACACTTCCAGCTGGAGCTCACGAGCGGCTTTTTGGACAAGATCACGCCGTGTTAGGCTTCCAGAGCCCCGGCTAAGCAATTTTACCGGCCCGCCCGGTTCTTTTTTTTAACCAGCCCGGTTCTTTTTACACTTCCAGCTGGAGCTCAGCAGCGGGTTTTTGGACAAGATCACGCCGTGTTAGGCTTCCAGAGCCCCGGCTAAGCAATTTTACAGGGTCGCCCGGTTCTTTTTTTTAACCAGCCCGGTTTTTTTTACACTTCCAGCTGGAGCTCAGCAGCGGCTTTTTGCACAGTATCACGCCGGGTTAGGCTTCCAGAGCCCCGGCTAAGCAATTTTACCGGGCCGCCCGGTTCTTTTTTTTAACCAGCCCGGTTCTTTTTACACTTCCAGCTGGAGCTCAGCAGCGGCTTTTTGGACAAGATCACGCCGTGTTAGGCTTCCAGAGCCCCGGCTAAGCAATTTTACCGGGTCGCCCGGTTCTTTTTTTTAACCAGCCCGGTTCTTTTTACACTTCCAGCTGGAGCTCAGCAGCGGCTTTTTGGACAAGATCACGCCGTGTTAGGCTTCCAGAGCCCCGGCTAAGCAATTTTACCGGGTCGCCCGGTTCTTTTTTTAACCAGCCCGGTTCTTTTTACACTTCCAGCTGGAGCTCAGCATCGTGTAAAACATAAACCAAACGATGAAATTGGTTATTTCTTCATGTATAATGATCAACTCGATACTCCCTAGCCCCCAACAGCCTTTTTTTTCATAACACTTTAACCAGAGTGACGGGAGAGCGGCATTTCAGAAAACGTGCTTATCTCGGCGAGAAAAAGCGATTTCGGCAATAAAATTTAAAACGCGTGTAAAACATAAACCAAACGATGAAATTGGTTATTTCTTCATGTATAATGATCAACTCAATACTCCCTAGCCCCCAACAGCCTTTTTTTTCATAACACTTTAACCAGAGTGACGGGAGAGCGGCATTTCAGAAAACGTGCTTATCTCGGCGAGAAAAAGCGATTTCGGCAATAAAATTTAAAACGCGTGTAAAACATAAACCAAACGATGAAATTGGTTATTTCTTCATGTATAATGATCAACTCGATACTCCCTAGCCCCCAACAGCCTTTTTTTTCATAACACTTTAACCAGAGTGACGGGAGAGCGGCATTTCAGAAAACGTGCTTATCTCGGCGAGAAAAAGCGATTTCGGCAATACAATTTAAAACGCGTGTAAAACATAAACCAAACGATGAAATTGGTTATTTCTTCATGTATAATGATCAACTCGATACTCCCTAGCCCCCAACAGCCTTTTTTTTTCATAACACTTTAACCAGAGTGACGGGAGAGCGGCATTTCAGAAAACGTGCTTATCTCGGCGAGAAAAAGCGATTTCGGCAATAAAATTTAAAACGCGTGTAAAACATAAACCAAACGATGAAATTGGTTATTTCTTCATGTATAATGATCAACTCGATACTCCCTAGCCCCCAACAGCCTTTTTTTTCATAACACTTTAACCAGAGTGACGGGAGAGCGGCATTTCAGAAAACGTGCTTATCTCGGCGAGAAAAAGCGATTTCGGCAATAAAATTTAAAACGCGTGTAAAACATAAACCAAACGATGAAATTGGTTATTTCTTCATGTATAATGATCAACTCGATACTCCCTAGCCCCCAACAGCCTTTTTTTTCATAACGCTTTAACCAGAGTGACGGGAGAGCGGCATTTCAGAAAACGTGCTTATCTCGGCGAGAAAAAGCGATTTCGGCAATAAAATTTAAAACGCGTGTAAAACATAAACCAAACGATGAAATTGGTTATTTCTTCATGTATAATGATCAACTCGATACTCCCTAGCCCCCAACAGCCTTTTTTTCATAACACTTTAACCAGAGTGACGGGAGAGCGGCATTTCAGAAAACGTGCTTATCTCGGCGAGAAAAAGCGATTTCGGCAATAAAATTTAAAACGCGTGTAAAACATAAACCAAACGATGAAATTGGTTATTTCTTCATGTATAATGATCAACTCGATACTCCCTATTCCCCAACAGCCTTTTTTTTCATAACACTTTAACCAGAGTGACGGGAGAGCGGCATTTCAGAAAACGTGCTTATCTCGGCGAGAAAAAGCGATTTCGGCAATAAAATTTAAAACGCGTGTAAAACATAAACCAAACGATGAAATTGGTTATTTCTTCATGTATAATGATCAACTCGATACTCCCTAGCCCCCAACAGCCTTTTTTTTCATAACACTTTAACCAGAGTGACGGGAGAGCGGCATTTCAGAAAACGTGCTTATCTCGGCGAGAAAAAGCGATTTCGGCAATAAAATTTAAAACGCGTGTAAAACATAAACCAAACGATGAAATTGGTTATTTCTTCATGTATAATGATCAACTCGATACTCCCTAGCCCCCAACAGCCTTTTTTTTCATAACACTTTAACCAGAGTGACGGGAGAGCGGCATTTCAGAAAACGTGCTTATCTCGGCGAGAAAAAGCGATTTCGGCAATAAAATTTAAAACGCGTGTAAAACATAAACCAAACGATGAAATTGGTTATTTCTTCATGTATAATGATCAACTCGATACTCCCTAGCCCCCAACAGCCTTTTTTTTTCATAACACTTTAACCAGAGTGACGGGAGAGCGGCATTTCAGAAAACGTGCTTATCTCGGCGAGAAAAAGCGATTTCGGCAATAAAATTTAAAACGCGTGTAAAACATAAACCAAACGATGAAATTGGTTATTTCTTCATGTATAATGATCAACTCGATACTCCCTAGCCCCCAACAGCCTTTTTTTTCATAACACTTTCACCAGAGTGACGGGAGAGCGGCATTTCAGAAAACGTGCTTATCTCGGCGAGAAAAAGCGATTTCGGCAATAAAATTTAAAACGCGTGTAAAACATAAACCAAACGATGAAATTGGTTATTTCTTCATGTATAATGATCAACTCGATACTCCCTAGCCCCCAACAGCCTTTTTTTTCATAACACTTTAACCAGAGTGACGGGAGAGCGGCATTTCAGAAAACGTGCTTATCTCGGCGAGAAAAAGCGATTTCGGCAATAAAATTTAAAACGCGTGTAAAACATAAACCAAACGATGAAATTGGTTATTTCTTCATGTATAATGATCAACTCGAGTCGAGCTCCAGGGAGAGAGGCTGATTTTTCGCTTTTTGAGGCCGACCGACGAACCGGCGCGGGGCGGACTCAAAAGCCCGCAGAGCCGTAGGCACTTAGAAAAGTTTCGCCTTTGGCTGTGAGCTCCAGGGGGAGAGGCTGGTTTTGCGTTATTTTAGGCCGGCTGGAGAACCGGCGCGGGTCGGACGCACAATCCCCGCAGAGCCGTGGGCACTTAGAAAATTTTTGCCAAGTTGGCTCTGTGCGCCTGGTACCTAATATGGAAGTATAGAGGCCGACTTTCGGGCAAGATCACGCCGCGTTAGGCTTCCAGGACCCCGGCTAAGCAATTTTACCGGGCCGCCCGGTTCTTTTTTTGAACCAGCCCGGTTCTTTTTACACTTCCAGCTG
Source organism: Syngnathus leptorhynchus (assembly GCF_054491065.1). Taxonomy (NCBI): domain Eukaryota; kingdom Metazoa; phylum Chordata; class Actinopteri; order Syngnathiformes; family Syngnathidae; genus Syngnathus; species Syngnathus leptorhynchus. Next base: position 128,303 of record NW_028232129.1, on the reverse strand, counting down.
GAGCTCAGCAGCGGCTTTTTGCGCAAGATCACGCCGGGTTAGGCTTCCAGGACCTCGGCTAAGCAATTCTACCGGGCCGCACGGTTCTTTTTTTGAACCAGCCCGGTTCTTTTTACACTTCCAGCTGGAGCTCACGAGCGGCTTTTTGGACAAGATCACGCCGTGTTAGGCTTCCAGAGCCCCGGCTAAGCAATTTTACCGGCCCGCCCGGTTCTTTTTTTTAACCAGCCCGGTTCTTTTTACACTTCCAGCTGGAGCTCAGCAGCGGGTTTTTGGACAAGATCACGCCGTGTTAGGCTTCCAGAGCCCCGGCTTAGCAATTTTACAGGGTCGCCCGGTTCTTTTTTTTAACCAGCCCGTTTTTTTTTACACTTCCAGCTGGAGCTCAGCAGCGGCTTTTTGCACAGTATCACGCCGGGTTAGGCTTCCAGAGCCCCGGCTAAGCAATTTTACCGGGCCGCCCGGTTCTTTTTTTTAACCAGCCCGGTTCTTTTTACACTTCCAGCTGGAGCTCAGCAGCGGCTTTTTGGACAAGATCACGCCGTGTTAGGCTTCCAGAGCCCCGGCTAAGCAATTTTACCGGGTCGCCCGGTTCTTTTTTTTAACCAGCCCAGTTCTTTTTACACTTCCAGCTGGAGCTCAGCAGCGGCTTTTTGGACAAGATCACGCCGTGTTAGGCTTCCAGAGCCCCGGCTAAGCAATTTTACCGGGTCGCCCGGTTCTTTTTTTAACCAGCCCGGTTCTTTTTACACTTCCAGCTGGAGCTCAGCATCGTGTAAAACATAAACCAAACGATGAAATTGGTTATTTCTTCATGTATAATGATCAACTCGATACTCCCTAGCCCCCAACAGCCTTTTTTTTCATAACACTTTAACCAGAGTGACGGGAGAGCGGCATTTCAGAAAACGTGCTTATCTCGGCGAGAAAAAGCGATTTCGGCAATAAAATTTAAAACGCGTGTAAAACATAAACCAAACGATGAAATTGGTTATTTCTTCATGTATAATGATCAACTCGATACTCCCTAGCCCCCAACAGCCTTTTTTTCATAACACTTTAACCAGAGTGACGGGAGAGCGGCATTTCAGAAAACGTGCTTATCTCGGCGAGAAAAAGCGATTTCGGCAATAAAATTTAAAACGCGTGTAAAACATAAATCAAACGATGAAATTGGTTATTTCTTCATGTATAATGATCAACTCGATACTCCCTAGCCCCCAACAGCCTTTTTTTTCATAACACTTTAACCAGAGTGACGGGAGAGCGGCATTTCAGAAAACGTGCTTATCTCGGCGAGAAAAAGCGATTTCGGCAATAAAATTTAAAACGCGTGTAAAACATAAACCAAACGATGAAATTGGTTATTTCTTCATGTATAATGATCAACTCGATACTCCCTAGCCCCCAACAGCCTTTTTTTTCATAACACTTTGACCAGAGTGACGGGAGAGCGGCATTTCAGAAAACGTGCTTATCTCGGCGAGAAAAAGCGATTTCGGCAATAAAATTTAAAACGCGTGTAAAACATAAACCAAACGATGAAATTGGTTATTTCTTCATGTATAATGATCAACTCGATACTCCCTAGCCCCCAACAGCCTTTTTTTTCATAACACTTTAACCAGAGTGACGGGAGAGCGGCATTTCAGAAAACGTGCTTATCTCGGCGAGAAAAAGCGATTTCGGCAATAAAATTTAAAACGCGTGTAAAACATAAACCAAACGATGAAATTGGTTATTTCTTCATGTATAATGATCAACTCGATACTCCCTAGCCCCCAACAGCCTTTTTTTTCATAACACTTTAACCAGAGTGACGGGAGAGCGGCATTTCAGAAAACGTGCTTATCTCGGCGAGAAAAAGCGATTTCGGCAATAAAATTTAAAACGCGTGTAAAACATAAACCAAACGATGAAATTGGTTATTTCTTCATGTATAATGATCAACTCGATACTCCCTAGCCCCCAACAGCCTTTTTTTTCATAACACTTTAACCAGAGTGACGGGAGAGCGGCATTTCAGAAAACGTGCTTATCTCGGCGAGAAAAAGCGATTTCGGCAATAAAATTTAAAACGCGTGTAAAACATAAACCAAACGATGAAATTGGTTATTTCTTCATGTATAATGATCAACTCGATACTCCCTAGCCCCCAACAGCCTTTTTTTTCATAACACTTTAACCAGAGTGACGGGAGAGCGGCATTTCAGAAAACGTGCTTATCTCGGCGAGAAAAAGCGATTTCGGCAATAAAATTTAAAACGCGTGTAAAACATAAACCAAACGATGAAATTGGTTATTTCTTCATGTATAATGATCAACTCGATACTCCCTAGCCCCCAACAGCCTTTTTTTTCATAACACTTTAACCAGAGTGACGGGAGAGCGACATTTCAGAAAACGTGCTTATCTCGGCGAGAAAAAGCGATTTCGGCAATAAAATTTAAAACGCGTGTAAAACATAAACCAAACGATGAAATTGGTTATTTCTTCATGTATAATGATCAACTCGATACTCCCTAGCCCCCAACAGCCTTTTTTTTCATAACACTTTAACCAGAGTGACGGGAGAGCGGCATTTCAAAAAACGTGCTTATCTCGGCGAGAAAAAGCGATTTCGGCAATAAAATTTAAAACGCGTGTAAAACATAAACCAAACGATGAAATTGGTTATTTCTTCATGTATAATGATCAACTCGATACTCCCTAGCCCCCAACAGCCTTTTTTTTCATAACACTTTAACCAGAGTGACGGGAGAGCGGCATTTCAGAAAACGTGCTTATCTCGGCGAGAAAAAGCGATTTCGGCAATAAAATTTAAAACGCGTGTAAAACATAAACCAAACGATGAAATTGGTTATTTCTTCATGTATAATGATCAACTCGATACTCCCTAGCCCCCAACAGCCTTTTTTTTCATAACACTTTAACCAGAGTGACGGGAGAGCGGCATTTCAGAAAACGTGCTTATCTCGGCGAGAAAAAGCGATTTCGGCAATAAAATTTAAAACGCGTGTAAAACATAAACCAAACGATGAAATTGGTTATTTCTTCATGTATAATGATCAACTCGATACTCCCTAGCCCCCAACAGCCTTTTTTTTCATAACACTTTAACCAGAGTGACGGGAGAGCGGCATTTCAGAAAACGTGCTTATCTCGGCGAGAAAAAGCGATTTCGGCAATAAAATTTAAAACGCGTGTAAAACATAAACCAAACGATGAAATTGGTTATTTCTTCATGTATAATGATCAACTCGAGTCGAGCTCCAGGGAGAGAGGCTGATTTTTCGCTTTTTGAGGCCGACCGACGAACCGGCGCGGGGCGGACTCAAAAGCCCGCAGAGCCGTAGGCACTTAGAAAAGTTTCGCCTTTGGCTGTGAGCTCCAGGGGGAGAGGCTGGTTTTGCGTTATTTTAGGCCGGCTGGAGAACCGGCGCGGGTCGGACGCACAATCCCCGCAGAGCCGTGGGCACTTAGAAAATTTTTGCCAAGTTGGCTCTGAGCGCCTGGTACCTAATATGGAAGTATAGAGGCCGACTTTCGGGCAAGATCACGCCGCGTTAGGCTTCCAGGACCCCGGCTAAGCAATTTTACCGGGCCGCCCGGTTCTTTTTTTGAACCAGCCCGGTTCTTTTTACACTTCCAGCTGGAGCTCAGCAGCGGCTTTTTGCGCAAGATCACGCCGGGTTAGGCTTCCAGGACCTCGGCTAAGCAATTCTACCGGGCCGCCCGGTTCTTTTTTTTAACCAGCCCGGTTCTTTTTACACTTCCAGCTGGAGCTCACGAGCGGCTTTTTGGACAAGATCACGCCGTGTTAGGCTTCCAGAGCCCCGGCTAAGCAATTTTACCGGCCCGCCCGGTTCTTTTTTTTAACCAGCCCGGTTCTTTTTACACTTCCAGCTGGAGCTCAGCAGCGGGTTTTTGGACAAGATCACGCCGTGTTAGGCTTCCAGAGCCCCGGCTAAGCAATTTTACAGGGTCGCCCGGTTCTTTTTTTTAACCAGCCCGGTTTTTTTTACACTTCCAGCTGGAGCTCAGCAGCGGCTTTTTGCACAGTATCACGCCGGGTTAGGCTTCCAGAGCCCCGGCTAAGCAATTTTACCGGGCCGCCCGGTTCTTTTTTTTAACCAGCCCGGTTCTTTTTACACTTCCAGCTGGAGCTCAGCAGCGGCTTTTTGGACAAGATCACGCCGTGTTAGGCTTCCAGAGCCCCGGCTAAGCAATTTTACCGGGTCGCCCGGTTCTTTTTTATAACCAGCCCGGTTCTTTTTACACTTCCAGCTGGAGCTCAGCAGCGGCTTTTTGGACAAGATCACGCCGTGTTAGGCTTTCAGAGCCCCGGCTAAGCAATTTTACCGGGTCGCCCGGTTCTTTTTTTAACCAGCCCGGTTCTTTTTACACTTCCAGCTGGAGCTCAGCATCGTGTAAAACATAAACCAAACGATGAAATTGGTTATTTCTTCATGTATAATGATCAACTCGATACTCCCTAGCCCCCAACAGCCTTTTTTTCCATAACACTTTAACCAGAGTGACGGGAGAGCGGCATTTCAGAAAACGTGCTTATCTCGGCGAGAAAAAGCGATTTCGGCAATAAAATTTAAAACGCGTGTAAAACATAAATCAAACGATGAAATTGGTTATTTCTTCATGTATAATGATCAACTCGATACTCCCTAGCCCCCAACAGCCTTTTTTTTCATAACACTTTAACCAGAGTGACGGGAGAGCGGCATTTCAGAAAACGTGCTTATCTCGGCGAGAAAAAGCGATTTCGGCAATAAAATTTAAAACGCGTGTAAAACATAAATCAAACGATGAAATTGGTTATTTCTTCATGTATAATGATCAACTCGATACTCCCTAGCCCCCAACAGCCTTTTTTTTCATAACACTTTAACCAGAGTGACGGGAGAGCGGCATTTCAGAAAACGTGCTTATCTCGGCGAGAAAAAGCGATTTCGGCAATAAAATTTAAAACGCGTGTAAAACATAAACCAAACGATGAAATTGGTTATTTCTTCATGTATAATGATCAACTCGATACTTCCTAGCCCCCAACAGCCTTTTTTTTCGCAATAAAATTTAAAACGCGTGTAAAACATAAACCAAACGATGAAATTGGTTATTTCTTCATGTATAATGATCAACTCGATACTCCCTAGCCCCCAACAGCCTTTTTTTTCATAACACTTTAACCAGAGTGACGGGAGAGCGGCATTTCAGAAAACGTGCTTATCTCGGCGAGAAAAAGCGATTTCGGCAATAAAATTTAAAACGCGTGTAAAACATAAACCAAACGATGAAATTGGTTATTTCTTCATGTATAATGATCAACTCGATACTCCCTAGCCCCCAACAGCCTTTTTTTTCATAACACTTTAACCAGAGTGACGGGAGAGCGGCATTTCAGAAAACGTGCTTATCTCGGCGAGAAAAAGCGATTTCGGCAATAAAATTTAAAACGCGTGTAAAACATAAACCAAACGATGAAATTGGTTATTTCTTCATGTATAATGATCAACTCGATACTCCCTAGCCCCCAACAGCCTTTTTTTTCATAACACTTTAACCAGAGTGACGGGAGAGCGGCATTTCAGAAAACGTGCTTATCTCGGCGAGAAAAAGCGATTTCGGCAATAAAATTTAAAACGCGTGTAAAACATAAACCAAACGATGAAATTGGTTATTTCTTCATGTATAATGATCAACTCGATACTCCCTAGCCCCCAACAGCCTTTTTTTTCATAACACTTTAACCAGAGTGACGGGAGAGCGGCATTTCAGAAAACGTGCTTATCTCGGCGAGAAAAAGCGATTTCGGCAATAAAATTTAAAACGCGTGTAAAACATAAACCAAACGATGAAATTGGTTATTTCTTCATGTATAATGATCAACTCGATACTCCCTAGCCCCCAACAGCCTTTTTTTTCATAACACTTTAACCAGAGTGACGGGAGAGCGGCATTTCAGAAAACGTGCTTATCTCGGCGAGAAAAAGCGATTTCGGCAATAAAATTTAAAACGCGTGTAAAACATAAACCAAACGATGAAATTGGTTATTTCTTCATGTATAATGATCAACTCGATACTCCCTAGCCCCCAACAGCCTTTTTTTTCATAACACTTTAACCAGAGTGACGGGAGAGCGGCATTTCAGAAAACGTGCTTATCTCGGCGAGAAAAAGCGATTTCGGCAATAAAATTTAAAACGCGTGTAAAACATAAACCAAACGATGAAATTGGTTATTTCTTCATGTATAATGATCAACTCGAGTCGAGCTCCAGGGAGAGAGGCTGATTTTTCGCTTTTTGAGGCCGACCGACGAACCGGCGCGGGGCGGACTCAAAAGCCCGCAGAGCCGTAGGCACTTAGAAAAGTTTCGCCTTTGGCTGTGAGCTCCAGGGGGAGAGGCTGGTTTTGCGTTATTTTAGGCCGGCTGGAGAACCGGCGCGGGTCGGACGCACAATCCCCGCAGAGCCGTGGGCACTTAGAAAATGTTTGCCAAGTTGGCTCTGAGCGCCTGGTACCTAATATGGAAGTATAGAGGCCGACTTTCGGGCAAGATCACGCCGCGTTAGGCTTCCAGGACCCCGGCTAAGCAATTTTACCGGGCCGCCCGGTTCTTTTTTTGAACCAGCCCGGTTCTTTTTACACTTCCAGCTGGAGCTCAGCAGCGGCTTTTTGCGCAAGATCACGCCGGGTTAGGCTTCCAGGACCTCGGCTAAGCAATTCTACCGGGCCGCCCGGTTCTTTTTTTGAACCAGCCCGGTTCTTTTTACACTTCCAGCTGGAGCTCACGAGCGGCTTTTTGGACAAGATCACGCCGTGTTAGGCTTCCAGAGCCCCGGCTAAGCAATTTTACCGGCCCGCCCGGTTCTTTTTTATAACCAGCCCGGTTCTTTTTACACTTCCAGCTGGAGCTCAGCAGCGGGTTTTTGGACAAGATCACGCCGTGTTAGGCTTCCAGAGCCCCGGCTAAGCAATTTTACAGGGTCGCCCGGTTCTTTTTTTTAACCAGCCCGTTTTTTTTTACACTTCCAGCTGGAGCTCAGCAGCGGCTTTTTGCACAGTATCACGCCGGGTTAGGCTTCCAGAGCCCCGGCTAAGCAATTTTACCGGGCCGCCCGGTTCTTTTTTTTAACCAGCCCGGTTCTTTTTACACTTCCAGCTGGAGCTCAGCAGCGGCTTTTTGGACAAGATCACGCCGTGTTAGGCTTCCAGAGCCCCGGCTAAGCAATTTTACCGGGTCGCCCGGTTCTTTTTTTTAACCAGCCCAGTTCTTTTTACACTTCCAGCTGGAGCTCAGCAGCGGCTTTTTGGACAAGATCACGCCGTGTTAGGCTTCCAGAGCCCCGGCTAAGCAATTTTACCGGGTCGCCCGGTTCTTTTTTTAACCAGCCCGGTTCTTTTTACACTTCCAGCTGGAGCTCAGCATCGTGTAAAACATAAACCAAACGATGAAATTGGTTATTTCTTCATGTATAATGATCAACTCGATACTCCCTAGCCCCCAACAGCCTTTTTTTTCATAACACTTTAACCAGAGTGACGGGAGAGCGGCATTTCAGAAAACGTGCTTATCTCGGCGAGAAAAAGTGATTTCGGCAATAAAATTTAAAAGGCGTGTAAAACATAAATCAAACGATGAAATTGGTTATTTCTTCATGTATAATGATCAACTCGATACTCCCTAGCCCCCAACAGCCTTTTTTTTCATAACACTTTAACCAGAGTGACGGGAGAGCGGCATTTCAGAAAACGTGCTTATCTCGGCGAGAAAAAGCGATTTCGGCAATAAAATTTAAAACGCGTGTAAAACATAAATCAAACGATGAAATTGGTTATTTCTTCATGTATAATGATCAACTCGATACTCCCTAGCCCCCAACAGCCTTTTTTTTCATAACACTTTAACCAGAGTGACGGGAGAGCGGCATTTCAGAAAACGTGCTTATCTCGGCGAGAAAAAGCGATTTCGGCAATAAAATTTAAAACGCGTGTAAAACATAAACCAAACGATGAAATTGGTTATTTCTTCATGTATAATGATCAACTCGATACTTCCTAGCCCCCAACAGCCTTTTTTTTCGCAATAAAATTTAAAACGCGTGTAAAACATAAACCAAACGATGAAATTGGTTATTTCTTCATGTATAATGATCAACTCGATACTCCCTAGCCCCCAACAGCCTTTTTTTTCATAACACTTTAACCAGAGTGACGGGAGAGCGGCATTTCAGAAAACGTGCTTATCTCGGCGAGAAAAAGCGATTTCGGCAATAAAATTTAAAACGCGTGTAAAACATAAACCAAACGATGAAATTGGTTATTTCTTCATGTATAATGATCAACTCGATACTCCCTAGCCCCCAACAGCCTTTTTTTTCATAACACTTTAACCAGAGTGACGGGAGAGCGGCATTTCAGAAAACGTGCTTATCTCGGCGAGAAAAAGCGATTTCGGCAATAAAATTTAAAACGCGTGTAAAACATAAACCAAACGATGAAATTGGTTATTTCTTCATGTATAATGATCAACTCGATACTCCCTAGCCCCCAACAGCCTTTTTTTTCATAACACTTTAACCAGAGTGACGGGAGAGCGGCATTTCAGAAAACGTGCTTATCTCGGCGAGAAAAAGCGATTTCGGCAATAAAATTTAAAACGCGTGTAAAACATAAACCAAACGATGAAATTGGTTATTTCTTCATGTATAATGATCAACTCGATACTCCCTAGCCCCCAACAGCCTTTTTTTTCATAACACTTTAACCAGAGTGACGGGAGAGCGGCATTTCAGAAAACGTGCTTATCTCGGCGAGAAAAAGCGATTTCGGCAATAAAATTTAAAACGCGTGTAAAACATAAACCAAACGATGAAATTGGTTATTTCTTCATGTATAATGATCAACTCGATACTCCCTAGCCCCCAACAGCCTTTTTTTTCATAACACTTTAACCAGAGTGACGGGAGAGCGGCATTTCAGAAAACGTGCTTATCTCGGCGAGAAAAAGCGATTTCGGCAATAAAATTTAAAACGCGTGTAAAACATAAACCAAACGATGAAATTGGTTATTTCTTCATGTATAATGATCAACTCGATACTCCCTAGTCCCCAACAGCCTTTTTTTTTCATAACACTTTAACCAGAGTGACGGGAGAGCGGCATTTCAGAAAACGTGCTTATCTCGGCGAGAAAAAGCGATTTCGGCAATAAAATTTAAAACGCGTGTAAAACATAAACCAAACGATGAAATTGGTTATTTCTTCATGTATAATGATCAACTCGAGTCGAGCTCCAGGGAGAGAGGCTGATTTTTCGCTTTTTGAGGCCGACCGACGAACCGGCGCGGGGCGGACTCAAAAGCCCGCAGAGCCGTAGGCACTTAGAAAAGTTTCGCCTTTGGCTGTGAGCTCCAGGGGGAGAGGCTGGTTTTGCGTTATTTTAGGCCGGCTGGAGAACCGGCGCGGGTCGGACGCACAATCCCCGCAGAGCCGTGGGCACTTAGAAAATTTTTGCCAAGTTGGCTCTGAGCGCCTGGTACCTAATATGGAAGTATAGAGGCCGACTTTCGGGCAAGATCACGCCGCGTTAGGCTTCCAGGACCCCGGCTAAGCAATTTTACCGGGCCGCCCGGTTCTTTTTTTGAACCAGCCCGGTTCTTTTTACACTTCCAGCTGGAGCTCAGCAGCGGCTTTTTGCGCAAGATCACGCCGGGTTAGGCTTCCAGGACCTCGGCTAAGCAATTCTACCGGGCCGCCCGGTTCTTTTTTTGAACCAGCCCGGTTCTTTTTACACTTCCAGCTGGAGCTCACGAGCGGCTTTTTGGACAAGATCACGCCGTGTTAGGCTTCCAGAGCCCCGGCTAAGCAATTTTACCGGCCCGCCCGGTTCTTTTTTTTAACCAGCCCGGTTCTTTTTACACTTCCAGCTGGAGCTCAGCAGCGGGTTTTTGGACAAGATCACGCCGTGTTAGGCTTCCAGAGCCCCGGCTAAGCAATTTTACAGGGTCGCCCGGTTCTTTTTTTTAACCAGCCCGGTTTTTTTTACACTTCCAGCTGGAGCTCAGCAGCGGCTTTTTGCACAGTATCACGCCGGGTTAGGCTTCCAGAGCCCCGGCTAAGCAATTTTACCGGGCCGCCCGGTTCTTTTTTTTAACCAGCCCGGTTCTTTTTACACTTCCAGCTGGAGCTCAGCAGCGGCTTTTTGGACAAGATCACGCCGTGTTAGGCTTCCAGAGCCCCGGCTAAGCAATTTTACCGGGTCGCCCGGTTCTTTTTTATAACCAGCCCGGTTCTTTTCACACTTCCAGCTGGAGCTCAGCAGCGGCTTTTTGGACAAGATCACGCCGTGTTAGGCTTTCAGAGCCCCGGCTAAGCAATTTTACCGGGTCGCCCGGTTCTTTTTTTAACCAGCCCGGTTCTTTTTACACTTCCAGCTGGAGCTCAGCATCGTGTAAAACATAAACCAAACGATGAAATTGGTTATTTCTTCATGTATAATGATCAACTCGATACTCCCTAGCCCCCAACAGCCTTTTTTTCCATAACACTTTAACCAGAGTGACGGGAGAGCGGCATTTCAGAAAACGTGCTTATCTCGGCGAGAAAAAGCGATTTCGGCAATCAAATTTAAAACGCGTGTAAAACATAAATCAAACGATGAAATTGGTTATTTCTTCATGTATAATGATCAACTCGATACTCCCTAGCCCCCAACAGCCTTTTTTTTCATAACACTTTAACCAGAGTGACGGGAGAGCGGCATTTCAGAAAACGTGCTTATCTCGGCGAGAAAAAGCGATTTCGGCAATAAAATTTAAAACGCGTGTAAAACATAAATCAAACGATGAAATTGGTTATTTCTTCATGTATAATGATCAACTCGATACTCCCTAGCCCCCAACAGCCTTTTTTTTCATAACACTTTAACCAGAGTGACGGGAGAGCGGCATTTCAGAAAACGTGCTTATCTCGGCGAGAAAAAGCGATTTCGGCAATAAAATTTAAAACGCGTGTAAAACATAAACCAAACGATGAAATTGGTTATTTCTTCATGTATAATGATCAACTCGATACTTCCTAGCCCCCAACAGCCTTTTTTTTCGCAATAAAATTTAAAACGCGTGTAAAACATAAACCAAACGATGAAATTGGTTATTTCTTCATGTATAATGATCAACTCGATACTCCCTAGCCCCCAACAGCCTTTTTTTTCATAACACTTTAACCAGAGTGACGGGAGAGCGGCATTTCAGAAAACGTGCTTATCTCGGCGAGAAAAAGCGATTTCGGCAATAAAATTTAAAACGCGTGTAAAACATAAACCAAACGATGAAATTGGTTATTTCTTCATGTATAATGATCAACTCGATACTCCCTAGCCCCCAACAGCCTTTTTTTTCATAACACTTTAACCAGAGTGACGGGAGAGCGGCATTTCAGAAAACGTGCTTATCTCGGCGAGAAAAAGCGATTTCGGCAATAAAATTTAAAACGCGTGTAAAACATAAACCAAACGATGAAATTGGTTATTTCTTCATGTATAATGATCAACTCGATACTCCCTAGCCCCCAACAGCCTTTTTTTTCATAACACTTTAACCAGAGTGACGGGAGAGCGGCATTTCAGAAAACGTGCTTATCTCGGCGAGAAAAAGCGATTTCGGCAATAAAATTTAAAACGCGTGTAAAACATAAACCAAACGATGAAATTGGTTATTTCTTCATGTATAATGATCAACTCGATACTCCCTAGCCCCCAACAGCCTTTTTTTTCATAACACTTTAACCAGAGTGACGGGAGAGCGGCATTTCAGAAAACGTGCTTATCTCGGCGAGAAAAAGCGATTTCGGCAATAAAATTTAAAACGCGTGTAAAACATAAACCAAACGATGAAATTGGTTATTTCTTCATGTATAATGATCAACTCGATACTCCCTAGCCCCCAACAGCCTTTTTTTTCATAACACTTTAACCAGAGTGACGGGAGAGCGGCATTTCAGAAAACGTGCTTATCTCGGCGAGAAAAAGCGATTTCGGCAATAAAATTTAAAACGCGTGTAAAACATAAACCAAACGATGAAATTGGTTATTTCTTCATGTATAATGATCAACTCGATACTCCCTAGCCCCCAACAGCCTTTTTTTTCATAACACTTTAACCAGAGTGACGGGAGAGCGGCATTTCAGAAAACGTGCTTATCTCGGCGAGAAAAAGCGATTTCGGCAATAAAATTTAAAACGCGTGTAAAACATAAACCAAACGATGAAATTGGTTATTTCTTCATGTATAATGATCAACTCGATACTCCCTAGCCCCCAACAGCCTTTTTTTTCATAACACTTTAACCAGAGTGACGGGAGAGCGGCATTTCAGAAAACGTGCTTATCTCGGCGAGAAAAAGCGATTTCGGCAATAAAATTTAAAACGCGTGTAAAACATAAACCAAACGATGAAATTGGTTATTTCTTCATGTATAATGATCAACTCGATACTCCCTAGCCCCCAACAGCCTTTTTTTTCATAACACTTTAACCAGAGTGACGGGAGAGCGGCATTTCAGAAAACGTGCTTATCTCGGCGAGAAAAAGCGATTTCGGCAATAAAATTTAAAACGCGTGTAAAACATAAACCAAACGATGAAATTGGTTATTTCTTCATGTATAATGATCAACTCGATACTCCCTAGCCCCCAACAGCCTTTTTTTTCATAACACTTTAACCAGAGTGACGGGAGAGCGGCATTTCAGAAAACGTGCTTATCTCGGCGAGAAAAAGCGATTTCGGCAATAAAATTTAAAACGCGTGTAAAACATAAACCAAACGATGAAATTGGTTATTTCTTCATGTATAATGATCAACTCGATACTCCCTAGCCCCCAACAGCCTTTTTTTTCATAACACTTTAACCAGAGTGACGGGAGAGCGGCATTTCAGAAAACGTGCTTATCTCGGCGAGAAAAAGCGATTTCGGCAATAAAATTTAAAACGCGTGTAAAACATAAACCAAACGATGAAATTGGTTATTTCTTCATGTATAATGATCAACTCGATACTCCCTAGCCCCCAACAGCCTTTTTTTTTCATAACACTTTAACCAGAGTGACGGGAGAGCGGCATTTCAGAAAACGTGCTTATCTCGGCGAGAAAAAGCGATTTCGGCAATAAAATTTAAAACGCGTGTAAAACATAAACCAAACGATGAAATTGGTTATTTCTTCATGTATAATGATCAACTCGATACTCCCTAGCCCCCAACAGCCTTTTTTTTCATAACACTTTCACCAGAGTGACGGGAGAGCGGCATTTCAGAAAACGTGCTTATCTCGGCGAGAAAAAGCGATTTCGGCAATAAAATTTAAAACGCGTGTAAAACATAAACCAAACGATGAAATTGGTTATTTCTTCATGTATAATGATCAACTCGATACTCCCTAGCCCCCAACAGCCTTTTTTTTCATAACACTTTAACCAGAGTGACGGGAGAGCGGCATTTCAGAAAACGTGCTTATCTCGGCGAGAAAAAGCGATTTCGGCAATAAAATTTAAAACGCGTGTAAAACATAAACCAAACGATGAAATTGGTTATTTCTTCATGTATAATGATCAACTCGAGTCGAGCTCCAGGGAGAGAGGCTGATTTTTCGCTTTTTGAGGCCGACCGACGAACCGGCGCGGGGCGGACTCAAAAGCCCGCAGAGCCGTAGGCACTTAGAAAAGTTTCGCCTTTGGCTGTGAGCTCCAGGGGGAGAGGCTGGTTTTGCGTTATTTTAGGCCGGCTGGAGAACCGGCGCGGGTCGGACGCACAATCCCCGCAGAGCCGTGGGCACTTAGAAAATTTTTGCCAAGTTGGCTCTGAGCGCCTGGTACCTAATATGGAAGTATAGAGGCCGACTTTCGGGCAAGATCACGCCGCGTTAGGCTTCCAGGACCCCGGCTAAGCAATTTTACCGGGCCGCCCGGTTCTTTTTTTGAACCAGCCCAGTTCTTTTTACACTTCCAGCTGGAGCTCAGCAGCGGCTTTTTGCGCAAGATCACGCCGGGTTAGGCTTCCAGGACCTCGGCTAAGCAATTCTACCGGGCCGCCCGGTTCTTTTTTTGAACCAGCCCGGTTCTTTTTACACTTCCAGCTGGAGCTCACGAGCGGCTTTTTGGACAAGATCACGCCGTGTTAGGCTTCCAGAGCCCCGGCTAAGCAATTTTACCGGCCCGCCCGGTTCTTTTTTTTAACCAGCCCGGTTCTTTTTACACTTCCAGCTGGAGCTCAGCAGCGGGTTTTTGGACAAGATCACGCCGTGTTAGGCTTCCAGAGCCCCGGCTAAGCAATTTTACAGGGTCGCCCGGTTCTTTTTTTTAACCAGCCCGGTTTTTTTTACACTTCCAGCTGGAGCTCAGCAGCGGCTTTTTGCACAGTATCACGCCGGGTTAGGCTTCCAGAGCCCCGGCTAAGCAATTTTACCGGGCCGCCCGGTTCTTTTTTTTAACCAGCCCGGTTCTTTTTACACTTCCAGCTGGAGCTCAGCAGCGGCTTTTTGGACAAGATCACGCCGTGTTAGGCTTCCAGAGCCCCGGCTAAGCAATTTTACCGGGTCGCCCGGTTCTTTTTTTTAACCAGCCCGGTTCTTTTTACACTTCCAGCTGGAGCTCAGCAGCGGCTTTTTGGACAAGATCACGCCGTGTTAGGCTTCCAGAGCCCCGGCTAAGCAATTTTACCGGGTCGCCCGGTTCTTTTTTTAACCAGCCCGGTTCTTTTTACACTTCCAGCTGGAGCTCAGCATCGTGTAAAACATAAACCAAACGATGAAATTGGTTATTTCTTCATGTATAATGATCAACTCGATACTCCCTAGCCCCCAACAGCCTTTTTTTTCATAACACTTTAACCAGAGTGACGGGAGAGCGGCATTTCAGAAAACGTGCTTATCTCGGCGAGAAAAAGCGATTTCGGCAATAAAATTTAAAACGCGTGTAAAACATAAACCAAACGATGAAATTGGTTATTTCTTCATGTATAATGATCAACTCAATACTCCCTAGCCCCCAACAGCCTTTTTTTTCATAACACTTTAACCAGAGTGACGGGAGAGCGGCATTTCAGAAAACGTGCTTATCTCGGCGAGAAAAAGCGATTTCGGCAATAAAATTTAAAACGCGTGTAAAACATAAACCAAATGATGAAATTGGTTATTTCTTCATGTATAATGATCAACTCGATACTCCCTAGCCCCCAACAGCCTTTTTTTTCATAACACTTTAACCAGAGTGACGGGAGAGCGGCATTTCAGAAAACGTGCTTATCTCGGCGAGAAAAAGCGATTTCGGCAATACAATTTAAAACGCGTGTAAAACATAAACCAAACGATGAAATTGGTTATTTCTTCATGTATAATGATCAACTCGATACTCCCTAGCCCCCAACAGCCTTTTTTTTTCATAACACTTTAACCAGAGTGACGGGAGAGCGGCATTTCAGAAAACGTGCTTATCTCGGCGAGAAAAAGCGATTTCGGCAATAAAATTTAAAACGCGTGTAAAACATAAACCAAACGATGAAATTGGTTATTTCTTCATGTATAATGATCAACTCGATACTCCCTAGCCCCCAACAGCCTTTTTTTTCATAACACTTTAACCAGAGTGACGGGAGAGCGGCATTTCAGAAAACGTGCTTATCTCGGCGAGAAAAAGCGATTTCGGCAATAAAATTTAAAACGCGTGTAAAACATAAACCAAACGATGAAATTGGTTATTTCTTCATGTATAATGATCAACTCGATACTCCCTAGCCCCCAACAGCCTTTTTTTTCATAACGCTTTAACCAGAGTGACGGGAGAGCGGCATTTCAGAAAACGTGCTTATCTCGGCGAGAAAAAGCGATTTCGGCAATAAAATTTAAAACGCGTGTAAAACATAAACCAAACGATGAAATTGGTTATTTCTTCATGTATAATGATCAACTCGATACTCCCTAGCCCCCAACAGCCTTTTTTTCATAACACTTTAACCAGAGTGACGGGAGAGCGGCATTTCAGAAAACGTGCTTATCTCGGCGAGAAAAAGCGATTTCGGCAATAAAATTTAAAACGCGTGTAAAACATAAACCAAACGATGAAATTGGTTATTTCTTCATGTATAATGATCAACTCGATACTCCCTATTCCCCAACAGCCTTTTTTTTCATAACACTTTAACCAGAGTGACGGGAGAGCGGCATTTCAGAAAACGTGCTTATCTCGGCGAGAAAAAGCGATTTCGGCAATAAAATTTAAAACGCGTGTAAAACATAAACCAAACGATGAAATTGGTTATTTCTTCATGTATAATGATCAACTCGATACTCCCTAGCCCCCAACAGCCTTTTTTTTCATAACACTTTAACCAGAGTGACGGGAGAGCGGCATTTCAGAAAACGTGCTTATCTCGGCGAGAAAAAGCGATTTCGGCAATAAAATTTAAAACGCGTGTAAAACATAAACCAAACGATGAAATTGGTTATTTCTTCATGTATAATGATCAACTCGATACTCCCTAGCCCCCAACAGCCTTTTTTTTCATAACACTTTAACCAGAGTGACGGGAGAGCGGCATTTCAGAAAACGTGCTTATCTCGGCGAGAAAAAGCGATTTCGGCAATAAAATTTAAAACGCGTGTAAAACATAAACCAAACGATGAAATTGGTTATTTCTTCATGTATAATGATCAACTCGATACTCCCTAGCCCCCAACAGCCTTTTTTTTTCATAACACTTTAACCAGAGTGACGGGAGAGCGGCATTTCAGAAAACGTGCTTATCTCGGCGAGAAAAAGCGATTTCGGCAATAAAATTTAAAACGCGTGTAAAACATAAACCAAACGATGAAATTGGTTATTTCTTCATGTATAATGATCAACTCGATACTCCCTAGCCCCCAACAGCCTTTTTTTTCATAACACTTTCACCAGAGTGACGGGAGAGCGGCATTTCAGAAAACGTGCTTATCTCGGCGAGAAAAAGCGATTTCGGCAATAAAATTTAAAACGCGTGTAAAACATAAACCAAACGATGAAATTGGTTATTTCTTCATGTATAATGATCAACTCGATACTCCCTAGCCCCCAACAGCCTTTTTTTTCATAACACTTTAACCAGAGTGACGGGAGAGCGGCATTTCAGAAAACGTGCTTATCTCGGCGAGAAAAAGCGATTTCGGCAATAAAATTTAAAACGCGTGTAAAACATAAACCAAACGATGAAATTGGTTATTTCTTCATGTATAATGATCAACTCGAGTCGAGCTCCAGGGAGAGAGGCTGATTTTTCGCTTTTTGAGGCCGACCGACGAACCGGCGCGGGGCGGACTCAAAAGCCCGCAGAGCCGTAGGCACTTAGAAAAGTTTCGCCTTTGGCTGTGAGCTCCAGGGGGAGAGGCTGGTTTTGCGTTATTTTAGGCCGGCTGGAGAACCGGCGCGGGTCGGACGCACAATCCCCGCAGAGCCGTGGGCACTTAGAAAATTTTTGCCAAGTTGGCTCTGTGCGCCTGGTACCTAATATGGAAGTATAGAGGCCGACTTTCGGGCAAGATCACGCCGCGTTAGGCTTCCAGGACCCCGGCTAAGCAATTTTACCGGGCCGCCCGGTTCTTTTTTTGAACCAGCCCGGTTCTTTTTACACTTCCAGCTGGAGCTCAGCAGCGGCTTTTTGCGCAAGATCACGCCGGGTTAGGCTTCCAGGACCTCGGCTAAGCAATTCTACCGGGCCGCACGGTTCTTTTTTTGAACCAGCCCGGTTCTTTTTACACTTCCAGCTGGAGCTCACGAGCGGCTTTTTGGACAAGATCACGCCGTGTTAGGCTTCCAGAGCCCCGGCTAAGCAATTTTACCGGCCCGCCCGGTTCTTTTTTTTAACCAGCCCGGTTCTTTTTACACTTCCAGCTGGAGCTCAGCAGCGGGTTTTTGGACAAGATCACGCCGTGTTAGGCTTCCAGAGCCCCGGCTTAGCAATTTTACAGGGTCGCCCAGTTCTTTTTTTTAACCAGCCCGTTTTTTTTTACACTTCCAGCTGGAGCTCAGCAGCGGCTTTTTGCACAGTATCACGCCGGGTTAGGCTTCCAGAGCCCCGGCTAAGCAATTTTACCGGGCCGCCCGGTTCTTTTTTTTAACCAGCCCGGTTCTTTTTACACTTCCAGCTGGAGCTCAGCAGCGGCTTTTTGGACAAGATCACGCCGTGTTAGGCTTCCAGAGCCCCGGCTAAGCAATTTTACCGGGTCGCCCGGTTCTTTTTTTTAACCAGCCCAGTTCTTTTTACACTTCCAGCTGGAGCTCAGCAGCGGCTTTTTGGACAAGATCACGCCGTGTTAGGCTTCCAGAGCCCCGGCTAAGCAATTTTACCGGGTCGCCCGGTTCTTTTTTTAACCAGCCCGGTTCTTTTTACACTTCCAGCTGGAGCTCAGCATCGTGTAAAACATAAACCAAACGATGAAATTGGTTATTTCTTCATGTATAATGATCAACTCGATACTCCCTAGCCCCCAACAGCCTTTTTTTTCATAACACTTTAACCAGAGTGACGGGAGAGCGGCATTTCAGAAAACGTGCTTATCTCGGCGAGAAAAAGCGATTTCGGCAATAAAATTTAAAACGCGTGTAAAACATAAACCAAACGATGAAATTGGTTATTTCTTCATGTATAATGATCAACTCGATACTCCCTAGCCCCCAACAGCCTTTTTTTCATAACACTTTAACCAGAGTGACGGGAGAGCGGCATTTCAGAAAACGTGCTTATCTCGGCGAGAAAAAGCGATTTCGGCAATAAAATTTAAAACGCGTGTAAAACATAAATCAAACGATGAAATTGGTTATTTCTTCATGTATAATGATCAACTCGATACTCCCTAGCCCCCAACAGCCTTTTTTTTCATAACACTTTAACCAGAGTGACGGGAGAGCGGCATTTCAGAAAACGTGCTTATCTCGGCGAGAAAAAGCGATTTCGGCAATAAAATTTAAAACGCGTGTAAAACATAAACCAAACGATGAAATTGGTTATTTCTTCATGTATAATGATCAACTCGATACTCCCTAGCCCCCAACAGCCTTTTTTTTCATAACACTTTGACCAGAGTGACGGGAGAGCGGCATTTCAGAAAACGTGCTTATCTCGGCGAGAAAAAGCGATTTCGGCAATAAAATTTAAAACGCGTGTAAAACATAAACCAAACGATGAAATTGGTTATTTCTTCATGTATAATGATCAACTCGATACTCCCTAGCCCCCAACAGCCTTTTTTTTCATAACACTTTAACCAGAGTGACGGGAGAGCGGCATTTCAGAAAACGTGCTTATCTCGGCGAGAAAAAGCGATTTCGGCAATAAAATTTAAAACGCGTGTAAAACATAAACCAAACGATGAAATTGGTTATTTCTTCATGTATAATGATCAACTCGATACTCCCTAGCCCCCAACAGCCTTTTTTTTCATAACACTTTAACCAGAGTGACGGGAGAGCGGCATTTCAGAAAACGTGCTTATCTCGGCGAGAAAAAGCGATTTCGGCAATAAAATTTAAAACGCGTGTAAAACATAAACCAAACGATGAAATTGGTTATTTCTTCATGTATAATGATCAACTCGATACTCCCTAGCCCCCAACAGCCTTTTTTTTCATAACACTTTAACCAGAGTGACGGGAGAGCGGCATTTCAGAAAACGTGCTTATCTCGGCGAGAAAAAGCGATTTCGGCAATAAAATTTAAAACGCGTGTAAAACATAAACCAAACGATGAAATTGGTTATTTCTTCATGTATAATGATCAACTCGATACTCCCTAGCCCCCAACAGCCTTTTTTTTCATAACACTTTAACCAGAGTGACGGGAGAGCGGCATTTCAGAAAACGTGCTTATCTCGGCGAGAAAAAGCGATTTCGGCAATAAAATTTAAAACGCGTGTAAAACATAAACCAAACGATGAAATTGGTTATTTCTTCATGTATAATGATCAACTCGATACTCCCTAGCCCCCAACAGCCTTTTTTTTCATAACACTTTAACCAGAGTGACGGGAGAGCGGCATTTCAGAAAACGTGCTTATCTCGGCGAGAAAAAGCGATTTCGGCAATAAAATTTAAAACGCGTGTAAAACATAAACCAAACGATGAAATTGGTTATTTCTTCATGTATAAT
Organism: Syngnathus leptorhynchus; assembly: GCF_054491065.1. Taxonomy (NCBI): domain Eukaryota; kingdom Metazoa; phylum Chordata; class Actinopteri; order Syngnathiformes; family Syngnathidae; genus Syngnathus; species Syngnathus leptorhynchus. The sequence continues at coordinate 108,118 of NW_028232129.1, read as the reverse complement.
GATCAACTCGATACTCCCTAGCCCCCAACAGCCTTTTTTTTCATAACACTTTAACCAGAGTGACGGGAGAGCGGCATTTCAGAAAACGTGCTTATCTCGGCGAGAAAAAGCGATTTCGGCAATAAAATTTAAAACGCGTGTAAAACATAAACCAAACGATGAAATTGGTTATTTCTTCATGTATAATGATCAACTCGATACTCTCTAGCCCCCAACAGCCTTTTTTTTCATAACACTTTAACCAGAGTGACGGGAGAGCGGCATTTCAGAAAACGTGCTTATCTCGGCGAGAAAAAGCGATTTCGGCAATAAAATTTAAAACGCGTGTAAAACATAAACCAAACGATGAAATTGGTTATTTCTTCATGTATAATGATCAACTCGATACTCCCTAGCCCCCAACAGCCTTTTTTTTCATAACACTTTAACCAGAGTGACGGGAGAGCGGCATTTCAGAAAACGTGCTTATCTCGGCGAGAAAAAGCGATTTCGGCAATAAAATTTAAAACGCGTGTAAAACATAAACCAAACGATGAAATTGGTTATTTCTTCATGTATAATGATCAACTCGATACTCCCTAGCCCCCAACAGCCTTTTTTTTCATAACACTTTAACCAGAGTGACGGGAGAGCGGCATTTCAGAAAACGTGCTTATCTCGGCGAGAAAAAGCGATTTCGGCAATAAAATTTAAAACGCGTGTAAAACATAAACCAAACGATGAAATTGGTTATTTCTTCATGTATAATGATCAACTCGAGTCGAGCTCCAGGGAGAGAGGCTGATTTTTCGCTTTTTGAGGCCGACCGACGAACCGGCGCGGGGCGGACTCAAAAGCCCGCAGAGCCGTAGGCACTTAGAAAAGTTTCGCCTTTGGCTGTGAGCTCCAGGGGGAGAGGCTGGTTTTGCGTTATTTTAGGCCGGCTGGAGAACCGGCGCGGGTCGGACGCACAATCCCCGCAGAGCCGTGGGCACTTAGAAAATTTTTGCCAAGTTGGCTCTGAGCGCCTGGTACCTAATATGGAAGTATAGAGGCCGACTTTCGGGCAAGATCACGCCGCGTTAGGCTTCCAGGACCCCGGCTAAGCAATTTTACCGGGCCGCCCGGTTCTTTTTTTGAACCAGCCCGGTTCTTTTTACACTTCCAGCTGGAGCTCAGCAGCGGCTTTTTGCGCAAGATCACGCCGGGTTAGGCTTCCAGGACCTCGGCTAAGCAATTCTACCGGGCCGCCCGGTTCTTTTTTTGAACCAGCCCGGTTCTTTTTACACTTCCAGCTGGAGCTCACGAGCGGCTTTTTGGACAAGATCACGCCGTGTTAGGCTTCCAGAGCCCCGGCTAAGCAATTTTACCGGCCCGCCCGGTTCTTTTTTATAACCAGCCCGGTTCTTTTTACACTTCCAGCTGGAGCTCAGCAGCGGGTTTTTGGACAAGATCACGCCGTGTTAGGCTTCCAGAGCCCCGGCTAAGCAATTTTACAGGGTCGCCCGGTTCTTTTTTTTAACCAGCCCGGTTTTTTTTACACTTCCAGCTGGAGCTCAGCAGCGGCTTTTTGCACAGTATCACGCCGGGTTAGGCTTCCAGAGCCCCGGCTAAGCAATTTTACCGGGCCGCCCGGTTCTTTTTTTTAACCAGCCCGGTTCTTTTTACACTTCCAGCTGGAGCTCAGCAGCGGCTTTTTGGACAAGATCACGCCGTGTTAGGCTTCCAGAGCCCCGGCTAAGCAATTTTACCGGGTCGCCCGGTTCTTTTTTTTAACCAGCCCAGTTCTTTTTACACTTCCAGCTGGAGCTCAGCAGCGGCTTTTTGGACAAGATCACGCCGTGTTAGGCTTCCAGAGCCCCGGCTAAGCAATTTTACCGGGTCGCCCGGTTCTTTTTTTAACCAGCCCGGTTCTTTTTACACTTCCAGCTGGAGCTCAGCATCGTGTAAAACATAAACCAAACGATGAAATTGGTTATTTCTTCATGTATAATGATCAACTCGATACTCCCTAGCCCCCAACAGCCTTTTTTTTCATAACACTTTAACCAGAGTGACGGGAGAGCGGCATTTCAGAAAACGTGCTTATCTCGGCGAGAAAAAGTGATTTCGGCAATAAAATTTAAAAGGCGTGTAAAACATAAATCAAACGATGAAATTGGTTATTTCTTCATGTATAATGATCAACTCGATACTCCCTAGCCCCCAACAGCCTTTTTTTTCATAACACTTTAACCAGAGTGACGGGAGAGCGGCATTTCAGAAAACGTGCTTATCTCGGCGAGAAAAAGCGATTTCGGCAATAAAATTTAAAACGCGTGTAAAACATAAATCAAACGATGAAATTGGTTATTTCTTCATGTATAATGATCAACTCGATACTCCCTAGCCCCCAACAGCCTTTTTTTTCATAACACTTTAACCAGAGTGACGGGAGAGCGGCATTTCAGAAAACGTGCTTATCTCGGCGAGAAAAAGCGATTTCGGCAATAAAATTTAAAACGCGTGTAAAACATAAACCAAACGATGAAATTGGTTATTTCTTCATGTATAATGATCAACTCGATACTTCCTAGCCCCCAACAGCCTTTTTTTTCGCAATAAAATTTAAAACGCGTGTAAAACATAAACCAAACGATGAAATTGGTTATTTCTTCATGTATAATGATCAACTCGATACTCCCTAGCCCCCAACAGCCTTTTTTTTCATAACACTTTAACCAGAGTGACGGGAGAGCGGCATTTCAGAAAACGTGCTTATCTCGGCGAGAAAAAGCGATTTCGGCAATAAAATTTAAAACGCGTGTAAAACATAAACCAAACGATGAAATTGGTTATTTCTTCATGTATAATGATCAACTCGATACTCCCTAGCCCCCAACAGCCTTTTTTTTCATAACACTTTAACCAGAGTGACGGGAGAGCGGCATTTCAGAAAACGTGCTTATCTCGGCGAGAAAAAGCGATTTCGGCAATAAAATTTAAAACGCGTGTAAAACATAAACCAAACGATGAAATTGGTTATTTCTTCATGTATAATGATCAACTCGATACTCCCTAGCCCCCAACAGCCTTTTTTTTCATAACACTTTAACCAGAGTGACGGGAGAGCGGCATTTCAGAAAACGTGCTTATCTCGGCGAGAAAAAGCGATTTCGGCAATAAAATTTAAAACGCGTGTAAAACATAAACCAAACGATGAAATTGGTTATTTCTTCATGTATAATGATCAACTCGATACTCCCTAGCCCCCAACAGCCTTTTTTTTCATAACACTTTAACCAGAGTGACGGGAGAGCGGCATTTCAGAAAACGTGCTTATCTCGGCGAGAAAAAGCGATTTCGGCAATAAAATTTAAAACGCGTGTAAAACATAAACCAAACGATGAAATTGGTTATTTCTTCATGTATAATGATCAACTCGATACTCCCTAGCCCCCAACAGCCTTTTTTTTCATAACACTTTAACCAGAGTGACGGGAGAGCGGCATTTCAGAAAACGTGCTTATCTCGGCGAGAAAAAGCGATTTCGGCAATAAAATTTAAAACGCGTGTAAAACATAAACCAAACGATGAAATTGGTTATTTCTTCATGTATAATGATCAACTCGATACTCCCTAGTCCCCAACAGCCTTTTTTTTTCATAACACTTTAACCAGAGTGACGGGAGAGCGGCATTTCAGAAAACGTGCTTATCTCGGCGAGAAAAAGCGATTTCGGCAATAAAATTTAAAACGCGTGTAAAACATAAACCAAACGATGAAATTGGTTATTTCTTCATGTATAATGATCAACTCGAGTCGAGCTCCAGGGAGAGAGGCTGATTTTTCGCTTTTTGAGGCCGACCGACGAACCGGCGCGGGGCGGACTCAAAAGCCCGCAGAGCCGTAGGCACTTAGAAAAGTTTCGCCTTTGGCTGTGAGCTCCAGGGGGAGAGGCTGGTTTTGCGTTATTTTAGGCCGGCTGGAGAACCGGCGCGGGTCGGACGCACAATCCCCGCAGAGCCGTGGGCACTTAGAAAATTTTTGCCAAGTTGGCTCTGAGCGCCTGGTACCTAATATGGAAGTATAGAGGCCGACTTTCGGGCAAGATCACGCCGCGTTAGGCTTCCAGGACCCCGGCTAAGCAATTTTACCGGGCCGCCCGGTTCTTTTTTTGAACCAGCCCGGTTCTTTTTACACTTCCAGCTGGAGCTCAGCAGCGGCTTTTTGCGCAAGATCACGCCGGGTTAGGCTTCCAGGACCTCGGCTAAGCAATTCTACCGGGCCGCCCGGTTCTTTTTTTGAACCAGCCCGGTTCTTTTTACACTTCCAGCTGGAGCTCACGAGCGGCTTTTTGGACAAGATCACGCCGTGTTAGGCTTCCAGAGCCCCGGCTAAGCAATTTTACCGGCCCGCCCGGTTCTTTTTTTTAACCAGCCCGGTTCTTTTTACACTTCCAGCTGGAGCTCAGCAGCGGGTTTTTGGACAAGATCACGCCGTGTTAGGCTTCCAGAGCCCCGGCTAAGCAATTTTACAGGGTCGCCCGGTTCTTTTTTTTAACCAGCCCGGTTTTTTTTACACTTCCAGCTGGAGCTCAGCAGCGGCTTTTTGCACAGTATCACGCCGGGTTAGGCTTCCAGAGCCCCGGCTAAGCAATTTTACCGGGCCGCCCGGTTCTTTTTTTTAACCAGCCCGGTTCTTTTTACACTTCCAGCTGGAGCTCAGCAGCGGCTTTTTGGACAAGATCACGCCGTGTTAGGCTTCCAGAGCCCCGGCTAAGCAATTTTACCGGGTCGCCCGGTTCTTTTTTATAACCAGCCCGGTTCTTTTTACACTTCCAGCTGGAGCTCAGCAGCGGCTTTTTGGACAAGATCACGCCGTGTTAGGCTTTCAGAGCCCCGGCTAAGCAATTTTACCGGGTCGCCCGGTTCTTTTTTTAACCAGCCCGGTTCTTTTTACACTTCCAGCTGGAGCTCAGCATCGTGTAAAACATAAACCAAACGATGAAATTGGTTATTTCTTCATGTATAATGATCAACTCGATACTCCCTAGCCCCCAACAGCCTTTTTTTCCATAACACTTTAACCAGAGTGACGGGAGAGCGGCATTTCAGAAAACGTGCTTATCTCGGCGAGAAAAAGCGATTTCGGCAATCAAATTTAAAACGCGTGTAAAACATAAATCAAACGATGAAATTGGTTATTTCTTCATGTATAATGATCAACTCGATACTCCCTAGCCCCCAACAGCCTTTTTTTTCATAACACTTTAACCAGAGTGACGGGAGAGCGGCATTTCAGAAAACGTGCTTATCTCGGCGAGAAAAAGCGATTTCGGCAATAAAATTTAAAACGCGTGTAAAACATAAATCAAACGATGAAATTGGTTATTTCTTCATGTATAATGATCAACTCGATACTCCCTAGCCCCCAACAGCCTTTTTTTTCATAACACTTTAACCAGAGTGACGGGAGAGCGGCATTTCAGAAAACGTGCTTATCTCGGCGAGAAAAAGCGATTTCGGCAATAAAATTTAAAACGCGTGTAAAACATAAACCAAACGATGAAATTGGTTATTTCTTCATGTATAATGATCAACTCGATACTTCCTAGCCCCCAACAGCCTTTTTTTTCGCAATAAAATTTAAAACGCGTGTAAAACATAAACCAAACGATGAAATTGGTTATTTCTTCATGTATAATGATCAACTCGATACTCCCTAGCCCCCAACAGCCTTTTTTTTCATAACACTTTAACCAGAGTGACGGGAGAGCGGCATTTCAGAAAAGGTGCTTATCTCGGCGAGAAAAAGCGATTTCGGCAATAAAATTTAAAACGCGTGTAAAACATAAACCAAACGATGAAATTGGTTATTTCTTCATGTATAATGATCAACTCGATACTCCCTAGCCCCCAACAGCCTTTTTTTTCATAACACTTTAACCAGAGTGACGGGAGAGCGGCATTTCAGAAAACGTGCTTATCTCGGCGAGAAAAAGCGATTTCGGCAATAAAATTTAAAACGCGTGTAAAACATAAACCAAACGATGAAATTGGTTATTTCTTCATGTATAATGATCAACTCGATACTCCCTAGCCCCCAACAGCCTTTTTTTTCATAACACTTTAACCAGAGTGACGGGAGAGCGGCATTTCAGAAAACGTGCTTATCTCGGCGAGAAAAAGCGATTTCGGCAATAAAATTTAAAACGCGTGTAAAACATAAACCAAACGATGAAATTGGTTATTTCTTCATGTATAATGATCAACTCGATACTCCCTAGCCCCCAACAGCCTTTTTTTTCATAACACTTTAACCAGAGTGACGGGAGAGCGGCATTTCAGAAAACGTGCTTATCTCGGCGAGAAAAAGCGATTTCGGCAATAAAATTTAAAACGCGTGTAAAACATAAACCAAACGATGAAATTGGTTATTTCTTCATGTATAATGATCAACTCGATACTCCCTAGCCCCCAACAGCCTTTTTTTTCATAACACTTTAACCAGAGTGACGGGAGAGCGGCATTTCAGAAAACGTGCTTATCTCGGCGAGAAAAAGCGATTTCGGCAATAAAATTTAAAACGCGTGTAAAACATAAACCAAACGATGAAATTGGTTATTTCTTCATGTATAATGATCAACTCGATACTCCCTAGCCCCCAACAGCCTTTTTTTTCATAACACTTTAACCAGAGTGACGGGAGAGCGGCATTTCAGAAAACGTGCTTATCTCGGCGAGAAAAAGCGATTTCGGCAATAAAATTTAAAACGCGTGTAAAACATAAACCAAACGATGAAATTGGTTATTTCTTCATGTATAATGATCAACTCGATACTCCCTAGCCCCCAACAGCCTTTTTTTTCATAACACTTTAACCAGAGTGACGGGAGAGCGGCATTTCAGAAAACGTGCTTATCTCGGCGAGAAAAAGCGATTTCGGCAATAAAATTTAAAACGCGTGTAAAACATAAACCAAACGATGAAATTGGTCATTTCTTCATGTATAATGATCAACTCGATTCTCCCTAGCCCCCAACAGCCTTTTTTTTCATAACACTTTAACCAGTGTGACGGGAGAGCGGCATTTCAGAAAACGTGCTTATCTCGGCGAGAAAAAGCGATTTCGGCAATAAAATTTAAAACGCGTGTAAAACATAAACCAAACGATGAAATTGGTTATTTCTTCATGTATAATGATCAACTCGATACTCCCTAGCCCCCAACAGCCTTTTTTTTCATAACACTTTAACCAGAGTGACGGGAGAGCGACATTTCAGAAAACGTGCTTATCTCGGCGAGAAAAAGCGATTTCGGCAATAAAATTTAAAACGCGTGTAAAACATAAACCAAACGATGAAATTGGTTATTTCTTCATGTATAATGATCAACTCGATACTCCCTAGCCCCCAACAGCCTTTTTTTTCATAACACTTTAACCAGAGTGACGGGAGAGCGGCATTTCAGAAAACGTGCTTATCTCGGCGAGAAAAAGCGATTTCGGCAATACAATTTAAAACGCGTGTAAAACATAAACCAAACGATGAAATTGGTTATTTCTTCATGTATAATGATCAACTCGATACTCCCTAGCCCCCAACAGCCTTTTTTTTCATAACACTTTAACCAGAGTGACGGGAGAGCGGCATTTCAGAAAACGTGCTTATCTCGGCGAGAAAAAGCGATTTCGGCAATAAAATTTAAAACGCGTGTAAAACATAAACCAAACGATGAAATTGGTTATTTCTTCATGTATAATGATCAACTCGATACTCCCTAGCCCCCAACAGCCTTTTTTTTCATAACACTTTAACCAGAGTGACGGGAGAGCGGCATTTCAGAAAACGTGCTTATCTCGGCGAGAAAAAGCGATTTCGGCAATAAAATTTAAAACGCGTGTAAAACATAAACCAAACGATGAAATTGGTTATTTCTTCATGTATAATGATCAACTCGATACTCCCTAGCCCCCAACAGCCTTTTTTTTCATAACACTTTAACCAGAGTGACGGGAGAGCGGCATTTCAGAAAACGTGCTTATCTCGGCGAGAAAAAGCGATTTCGGCAATAAAATTTAAAACGCGTGTAAAACATAAACCAAACGATGAAATTGGTTATTTCTTCATGTATAATGATCAACTCGATACTCCCTAGCCCCCAACAGCCTTTTTTTTCATAACACTTTAACCAGAGTGACGGGAGAGCGGCATTTCAGAAAACGTGCTTATCTCGGCGAGAAAAAGCGATTTCGGCAATAAAATTTAAAACGCGTGTAAAACATAAACCAAACGATGAAATTGGTTATTTCTTCATGTATAATGATCAACTCGATACTCCCTAGCCCCCAACAGCCTTTTTTTTCATAACACTTTAACCAGAGTGACGGGAGAGCGGCATTTCAGAAAACGTGCTTATCTCGGCGAGAAAAAGCGATTTCGGCAATAAAATTTAAAACGCGTGTAAAACATAAACCAAACGATGAAATTGGTTATTTCTTCATGTATAATGATCAACTCGATACTCCCTAGCCCCCAACAGCCTTTTTTTTCATAACACTTTAACCAGAGTGACGGGAGAGCGGCATTTCAGAAAACGTGCTTATCTCGGCGAGAAAAAGCGATTTCGGCAATAAAATTTAAAACGCGTGTAAAACATAAACCAAACGATGAAATTGGTTATTTCTTCATGTATAATGATCAACTCGATACTCCCTAGCCCCCAACAGCCTTTTTTTTCATAACACTTTAACCAGAGTGACGGGAGAGCGGCATTTCAGAAAACGTGCTTATCTCGGCGAGAAAAAGCGATTTCGGCAATAAAATTTAAAACGCGTGTAAAACATAAACCAAACGATGAAATTGGTTATTTCTTCATGTATAATGATCAACTCGATACTCCCTAGCCCCCAACAGCCTTTTTTTTCATAACACTTTAACCAGAGTGACGGGAGAGCGGCATTTCAGAAAACGTGCTTATCTCGGCGAGAAAAAGCGATTTCGGCAATAAAATTTAAAACGCGTGTAAAACATAAACCAAACGATGAAATTGGTTATTTCTTCATGTATAATGATCAACTCGATACTCCCTAGCCCCCAACAGCCTTTTTTTTCATAACACTTTAACCAGAGTGACGGGAGAGCGGCATTTCAGAAAACGTGCTTATCTCGGCGAGAAAAAGCGATTTCGGCAATAAAATTTAAAACGTGTGTAAAACATAAACCAAACGATGAAATTGGTTATTTCTTCATGTATAATGATCAACTCGATACTCCCTAGCCCCCAACAGCCTTTTTTTTCATAACACTTTAACCAGAGTGACGGGAGAGCGGCATTTCAGAAAACGTGCTTATCTCGGCGAGAAAAAGCGATTTCGGCAATAAAATTTAAAACGCGTGTAAAACATAAACCAAACGATGAAATTGGTTATTTCTTCATGTATAATGATCAACTCGATACTCCCTAGCCCCCAACAGCCTTTTTTTTCATAACACTTTAACCAGAGTGACGGGAGAGCGGCATTTCAGAAAACGTGCTTATCTCGGCGAGAAAAAGCGATTTCGGCAATAAAATTTAAAACGCGTGTAAAACATAAACCAAACGATGAAATTGGTTATTTCTTCATGTATAATGATCAACTCGATACTCCCTAGCCCCCAACAGCCTTTTTTTTCATAACACTTTAACCAGAGTGACGGGAGAGCGGCATTTCAGAAAACGTGCTTATCTCGGCGAGAAAAAGCGATTTCGGCAATAAAATTTAAAACGCGTGTAAAACATAAACCAAACGATGAAATTGGTTATTTCTTCATGTATAATGATCAACTCGATACTCCCTAGCCCCCAACAGCCTTTTTTTTCATAACACTTTAACCAGAGTGACGGGAGAGCGGCATTTCAGAAAACGTGCTTATCTCGGCGAGAAAAAGCGATTTCGGCAATAAAATTTAAAACGCGTGTAAAACATAAACCAAACGATGAAATTGGTTATTTCTTCATGTATAATGATCAACTCGATACTCCCTAGCCCCCAACAGCCTTTTTTTTCATAACACTTTAACCAGAGTGACGGGAGAGCGGCATTTCAGAAAACGTGCTTATCTCGGCGAGAAAAAGCGATTTCGGCAATAAAATTTAAAACGCGTGTAAAACATAAACCAAACGATGAAATTGGTTATTTCTTCATGTATAATGATCAACTCGATACTCCCTAGCCCCCAACAGCCTTTTTTTTCATAACACTTTAACCAGAGTGACGGGAGAGCGGCATTTCAGAAAACGTGCTTATCTCGGCGAGAAAAAGCGATTTCGGCAATAAAATTTAAAACGCGTGTAAAACATAAACCAAACGATGAAATTGGTTATTTCTTCATGTATAATGATCAACTCGATACTCCCTAGCCCCCAACAGCCTTTTTTTTCATAACACTTTAACCAGAGTGACGGGAGAGCGGCATTTCAGAAAACGTGCTTATCTCGGCGAGAAAAAGCGATTTCGGCAATAAAATTTAAAACGCGTGTAAAACATAAACCAAACGATGAAATTGGTTATTTCTTCATGTATAATGATCAACTCGATACTCCCTAGCCCCCAACAGCCTTTTTTTTCATAACACTTTAACCAGAGTGACGGGAGAGCGGCATTTCAGAAAACGTGCTTATCTCGGCGAGAAAAAGCGATTTCGGCAATAAAATTTAAAACGCGTGTAAAACATAAACCAAACGATGAAATTGGTTATTTCTTCATGTATAATGATCAACTCGATACTCCCTAGCCCCCAACAGCCTTTTTTTTCATAACACTTTAACCAGAGTGACGGGAGAGCGGCATTTCAGAAAACGTGCTTATCTCGGCGAGAAAAAGCGATTTCGGCAATAAAATTTAAAACGCGTGTAAAACATAAACCAAACGATGAAATTGGTTATTTCTTCATGTATAATGATCAACTCGATACTCCCTAGCCCCCAACAGCCTTTTTTTTCATAACACTTTAACCAGAGTGACGGGAGAGCGGCATTTCAGAAAACGTGCTTATCTCGGCGAGAAAAAGCGATTTCGGCAATAAAATTTAAAACGCGTGTAAAACATAAACCAAACGATGAAATTGGTTATTTCTTCATGTATAATGATCAACTCGATACTCCCTAGCCCCCAACAGCCTTTTTTTTCATAACACTTTAACCAGAGTGACGGGAGAGCGGCATTTCAGAAAACGTGCTTATCTCGGCGAGAAAAAGCGATTTCGGCAATAAAATTTAAAACGCGTGTAAAACATAAACCAAACGATGAAATTGGTTATTTCTTCATGTATAATGATCAACTCGATACTCCCTAGCCCCCAACAGCCTTTTTTTTCATAACACTTTAACCAGAGTGACGGGAGAGCGGCATTTCAGAAAACGTGCTTATCTCGGCGAGAAAAAGCGATTTCGGCAATAAAATTTAAAACGCGTGTAAAACATAAACCAAACGATGAAATTGGTTATTTCTTCATGTATAATGATCAACTCGATACTCCCTAGCCCCCAACAGCCTTTTTTTTCATAACACTTTAACCAGAGTGACGGGAGAGCGGCATTTCAGAAAACGTGCTTATCTCGGCGAGAAAAAGCGATTTCGGCAATAAAATTTAAAACGCGTGTAAAACATAAACCAAACGATGAAATTGGTTATTTCTTCATGTATAATGATCAACTCGATACTCCCTAGCCCCCAACAGCCTTTTTTTTCATAACACTTTAACCAGAGTGACGGGAGAGCGGCATTTCAGAAAACGTGCTTATCTCGGCGAGAAAAAGCGATTTCGGCAATAAAATTTAAAACGCGTGTAAAACATAAACCAAACGATGAAATTGGTTATTTCTTCATGTATAATGATCAACTCGATACTCCCTAGCCCCCAACAGCCTTTTTTTTCATAACACTTTAACCAGAGTGACGGGAGAGCGGCATTTCAGAAAACGTGCTTATCTCGGCGAGAAAAAGCGATTTCGGCAATAAAATTTAAAACGCGTGTAAAACATAAACCAAACGATGAAATTGGTTATTTCTTCATGTATAATGATCAACTCGATACTCCCTAGCCCCCAACAGCCTTTTTTTTCATAACACTTTAACCAGAGTGACGGGAGAGCGGCATTTCAGAAAACGTGCTTATCTCGGCGAGAAAAAGCGATTTCGGCAATAAAATTTAAAACGCGTGTAAAACATAAACCAAACGATGAAATTGGTTATTTCTTCATGTATAATGATCAACTCGATACTCCCTAGCCCCCAACAGCCTTTTTTTTCATAACACTTTAACCAGAGTGACGGGAGAGCGGCATTTCAGAAAACGTGCTTATCTCGGCGAGAAAAAGCGATTTCGGCAATAAAATTTAAAACGCGTGTAAAACATAAACCAAACGATGAAATTGGTTATTTCTTCATGTATAATGATCAACTCGATACTCCCTAGCCCCCAACAGCCTTTTTTTTCATAACACTTTAACCAGAGTGACGGGAGAGCGGCATTTCAGAAAACGTGCTTATCTCGGCGAGAAAAAGCGATTTCGGCAATAAAGTTTAAAACGCGTGTAAAACATAAACCAAACGATGAAATTGGTTATTTCTTCATGTATAATGATCAACTCGATACTCCCTAGCCCCCAACAGCCTTTTTTTTCATAACACTTTAACCAGAGTGAAGGGAGAGCGGCATTTCAGAAAACGTGCTTATCTCGGCGAGAAAAAGCGATTTCGGCAATAAAATTTAAAACGCGTGTAAAACATAAACCAAACGATGAAATTGGTTATTTCTTCATGTATAATGATCAACTCGATACTCCCTAGCCCCCAACAGCCTTTTTTTTCATAACACTTTAACCAGAGTGACGGGAGAGCGGCATTTCAGAAAACGTGCTTATCTCGGCGAGAAAAAGCGATTTCGGCAATAAAATTTAAAACGCGTGTAAAACATAAACCAAACGATGAAATTGGTTATTTCTTCATGTATAATGATCAACTCGATACTCCCTAGCCCCCAACAGCCTTTTTTTTCATAACACTTTAACCAGAGTGACGGGAGAGCGGCATTTCAGAAAACGTGCTTATCTCGGCGAGAAAAAGCGATTTCGGCAATAAAATTTAAAACGCGTGTAAAACATAAACCAAACGATGAAATTGGTTATTTCTTCATGTATAATGATCAACTCGATACTCCCTAGCCCCCAACAGCCTTTTTTTTTCATAACACTTTAACCAGAGTGACGGGAGAGCGGCATTTCAGAAAACGTGCTTATCTCGGCGAGAAAAAGCGATTTCGGCAATAAAATTTAAAACGCGTGTAAAACATAAACCAAACGATGAAATTGGTTATTTCTTCATGTATAATGATCAACTCGAGTCGAGCTCCAGGGAGAGAGGCTGATTTTTCGCTTTTTGAGGCCGACCGACGAACCGGCGCGGGGCGGACTCAAAATCCCGCAGAGCCGTAGGCACTTAGAAAAGTTTCGCCTTTGGCTGTGAGCTCCAGGGGGAGAGGCTGGTTTTGCGTTATTTTAGGCCGGCTGGAGAACCGGCGCGGGTCGGACGCACAATCCCCGCAGAGCCGTGGGCACTTAGAAAATTTTTGCCAAGTTGGCTCTGAGCGCCTGGTACCTAATATGGAAGTATAGAGGCCGACTTTCGGGCAAGATCACGCCGCGTTAGGCTTCCAGGACCCCGGCTAAGCAATTTTACCGGGCCGCCCGGTTCTTTTTTTGAACCAGCCCGGTTCTTTTTACACTTCCAGCGCGAGCTCAGCAGCGGCTTTTTGCGCAAGATCACGCCGGGTTAGGCTTCCAGGACCTCGGCTAAGCAATTCTACCGGGCCGCCCGGTTCTTTTTTTGAACCAGCCCGGTTCTTTTTACACTTCCAGCTGGAGCTCACGAGCGGCTTTTTGGACAAGATCACGCCGTGTTAGGCTTCCAGAGCCCCGGCTAAGCAATTTTACCGGCCCGCCCGGTTCTTTTTTTTAACCAGCCCGGTTCTTTTTACACTTCCAGCTGGAGCTCAGCAGCGGGTTTTTGGACAAGATCACGCCGTGTTAGGCTTCCAGAGCCCCGGCTAAGCAATTTTACAGGGTCGCCCGGTTCTTTTTTTTAACCAGCCCGGTTTTTTTTACACTTCCAGCTGGAGCTCAGCAGCGGCTTTTTGCACAGTATCACGCCGGGTTAGGCTTCCAGAGCCCCGGCTAAGCAATTTTACCGGGCCGCCCGGTTCTTTTTTTTTAACCAGCCCGGTTCTTTTTACACTTCCAGCTGGAGCTCAGCAGCAGCTTTTTGGACAAGATCACGCCGTGTTAGGCTTCCAGAGCCCCGGCTAAGCAATTTTACCGGGTCGCCCGGTTCTTTTTTTTAACCAGCCCGGTTCTTTTTACACTTCCAGCTGGAGCTCAGCAGCGGCTTTTTGGACAAGATCACGCCGTGTTAGGCTTCCAGAGCCCCGGCTAAGCAATTTTACCGGGTCGCCCGGTTCTTTTTTTAACCAGCCCGGTTCTTTTTACACTTCCAGCTGGAGCTCAGCATCGTGTAAAACATAAACCAAACGATGAAATTGGTTATTTCTTCATGTATAATGATCAACTCGATACTCCCTAGCCCCCAACAGCCTTTTTTTTCATAACACTTTAACCAGAGTGACGGGAGAGCGGCATTTCAGAAAACGTGCTTATCTCGGCGAGAAAAAGCGATTTCGGCAATAAAATTTAAAACGCGTGTAAAACATAAATCAAACGATGAAATTGGTTATTTCTTCATGTATAATGATCAACTCGATACTCCCTAGCCCCCAACAGCCTTTTTTTTCATAACACTTTAACCAGAGTGACGGGAGAGCGGCATTTCAGAAAACGTGCTTATCTCGGCGAGAAAAAGAGATTTCGGCAATAAAATTTAAAACGCGTGTAAAACATAAACCAAACGATGAAATTGGTTATTTCTTCATGTATAATGATCAACTCGATACTCCCTAGCCCCCAACAGCCTTTTTTTTCATAACACTTTAACCAGAGTGACGGGAGAGCGGCATTTCAGAAAACGTGCTTATCTCGGCGAGAAAAAGCGATTTCGGCAATAAAATTTAAAACGCGTGTAAAACATAAACCAAACGATGAAATTGGTTATTTCTTCATGTATAATGATCAACTCGATACTCCCTAGCCCCCAACAGCCTTTTTTTTCATAACACTTTAACCAGAGTGACGGGAGAGCGGCATTTCAGAAAACGTGCTTATCTCGGCGAGAAAAAGCGATTTCGGCAATAAAATTTAAAACGCGTGTAAAACATAAACCAAACGATGAAATTGGTTATTTCTTCATGTATAATGATCAACTCGATACTCCCTAGCCCCCAACAGCCTTTTTTTTCATAACACTTTAACCAGAGTGACGGGAGAGCGGCATTTCAGAAAACGTGCTTATCTCGGCGAGAAAAAGCGATTTCGGCAATAAAATTTAAAACGCGTGTAAAACATAAACCAAACGATGAAAATGGTTATTTCTTCATGTATAATGATCAACTCGATACTCCCTAGCCCCCAACAGCCTTTTTTTTCATAACACTTTAACCAGAGTGACGGGAGAGCGGCATTTCAGAAAACGTGCTTATCTCGGCGAGAAAAAGCGATTTCGGCAATAAAATTTAAAACGCGTGTAAAACATAAATCAAACGATGAAATTGGTTATTTCTTCATGTATAATGATCAACTCGATACTCCCTAGCCCCCAACAGCCTTTTTTTTCATAACACTTTAACCAGAGTGACGGGAGAGCGGCATTTCAGAAAACGTGCTTATCTCGGCGAGAAAAAGAGATTTCGGCAATAAAATTTAAAACGCGTGTAAAACATAAACCAAACGATGAAATTGGTTATTTCTTCATGTATAATGATCAACTCGATACTCCCTAGCCCCCAACAGCCTTTTTTTTCATAACACTTTAACCAGAGTGACGGGAGAGCGGCATTTCAGAAAACGTGCTTATCTCGGCGAGAAAAAGCGATTTCGGCAATAAAATTTAAAACGCGTGTAAAACATAAACCAAACGATGAAATTGGTTATTTCTTCATGTATAATGATCAACTCGATACTCCCTAGCCCCCAACAGCCTTTTTTTTCATAACACTTTAACCAGAGTGACGGGAGAGCGGGATTTCAGAAAACGTGCTTATCTCGGCGAGATAAAGCGATTTCGGCAATAAAATTTAAAACGCGTGTAAAACATAAACCAAACGATGAAATTGGTTATTTCTTCATGTATAATGATCAACTCGATACTCCCTAGCCCCCAACAGCCTTTTTTTTCATAACACTTTAACCAGAGTGACGGGAGAGCGGCATTTCAGAAAACGTGCTTATCTCGGCGAGAAAAAGCGATTTCGGCAATAAAATTTAAAACGCGTGTAAAACATAAACCAAACGATGAAATTGGTTATTTCTTCATGTATAATGATCAACTCGATACTCCCTAGCCCCCAACAGCCTTTTTTTTCATAACACTTTAACCAGAGTGACGGGAGAGCGGCATTTCAGAAAACGTGCTTATCTCGGCGAGAAAAAGCCATTTCGGCAATAAAATTTAAAACGCGTGTAAAACATAAACCAAACAATGAAATTGGTTATTTCTTCATGTATAATGATCAACTCGATACTCCCTAGCCCCCAACAGCCTTTTTTTTCATAACACTTTAACCAGAGTGACGGGAGAGCGGCATTTCAGAAAACGTGCTTATCTCGGCGAGAAAAAGCGATTTCGGCAATAAAATTTAAAACGCGTGTAAAACATAAACCAAACGATGAAATTGGTTATTTCTTCATGTATAATGATCAACTCGATACTCCCTAGCCCCCAACAGCCTTTTTTTTCATAACACTTTAACCAGAGTGACGGGAGAGCGGCATTTCAGAAAACGTGCTTATCTCGGCGAGAAAAAGCGATTTCGGCAATAAAATTTAAAACGCGTGTAAAACATAAACCAAACGATGAAATTGGTTATTTCTTCATGTATAATGATCAACTCGAGTCGAGCTCCAGGGAGAGAGGCTGATTTTTCGCTTTTTGAGGCCGACCGACGAACCGGCGCGGGGCGGACTCAAAAGCCCGCAGAGCCGTAGGCACTTAGAAAAGTTTCGCCTTTGGCTGTGAGCTCCAGGGGGAGAGGCTGGTTTTGCGTTATTTTAGGCCGGCTGGAGAACCGGCGCGGGTCGGACGCACAATCCCCGCAAAGCCGTGGGCACTTAGAAAATTTTTGCCAAGTTGGCTCTGAGCGCCTGGTACCTAATATGGAAGTATAGAGGCCGACTTTCGGGCAAGATCACGCCGCGTTAGGCTTCCAGGACCCCGGCTAAGCAATTTTACCGGGCCGCCCGGTTCTTTTTTTGAACCAGCCCGGTTCTTTTTACACTTCCAGCTGGAGCTCAGCAGCGGCTTTTTGCGCAAGATCACGCCGGGTTAGGCTTCCAGGACCTCGGCTAAGCAATTCTACCGGGCCGCCCGGTTCTTTTTTTGAACCAGCCCGGTTCTTTTTACACTTCCAGCTGGAGCTCACGAGCGGCTTTTTGGACAAGATCACGCCGTGTTAGGCTTCCAGAGCCCCGGCTAAGCAATTTTACCGGCCCGCCCGGTTCTTTTTTTTAACCAGCCCGGTTCTTTTTACACTTCCAGCTGGAGCTCAGCAGCGGGTTTTTGGACAAGATCACGCCGTGTTAGGCTTCCAGAGCCCCGGCTAAGCAATTTTACAGGGTCGCCCGGTTCTTTTTTTTAACCAGCCCGGTGTTTTTTACACTTCCAGCTGGAGCTCAGCAGCGGCTTTTTGCACAGTATCACGCCGGGTTAGGCTTCCAGAGCCCCGGCTAAGCAATTTTACCGGGCCGCCCGGTTCTTTTTTTTTAACCAGCCCGGTTCTTTTTACACTTCCAGCTGGAGCTCAGCAGCGGCTTTTTGGACAAGATCACGCCGTGTTAGGCTTCCAGAGCCCCGGCTAAGCAATTTTACCGGGTCGCCCGGTTCTTTTTTTTAACCAGCCCGGTTCTTTTTACACTTCCAGCTGGAGCTCAGCAGCGGCTTTTTGGACAAGATCACGCTGTGTTAGGCTTCCAGAGCCCCGGCTAAGCAATTTTACCGGGTCGCCCGGTTCTTTTTTTAACCAGCCCGGTTCTTTTTACACTTCCAGCTGGAGCTCAGCATCGTGTAAAACATAAACCAAACGATGAAATTGGTTATTTCTTCATGTATAATGATCAACTCGATACTCCCTAGCCCCCAACAGCCTTTTTTTTCATAACACTTTAACCAGAGTGACGGGAGAGCGGCATTTCAGAAAACGTGCTTATCTCGGCGAGAAAAAGCGATTTCGGCAATAAAATTTAAAACGCGTGTAAAACATAAATCAAACGATGAAATTGGTTATTTCTTCGTGTATAATGATCAACTCGATACTCCCTAGCCCCCAACAGCCTTTTTTTTCATAACACTTTAACCAGAGTGACGGAAGAGCGGCATTTCAGAAAACGTGCTTATCTCGGCGAGAAAAAGAGATTTCGGCAATAAAATTTAAAACGCGTGTAAAACATAAACCAAACGATGAAATTGGTTATTTCTTCATGTATAATGATCAACTCGATACTCCCTAGCCCCCAACAGCCTTTTTTTTCATAACACTTTAACCAGAGTGACGGGAGAGCGGCATTTCAGAAAACGTGCTTATCTCGGCGAGAAAAAGCGATTTCGGCAATAAAATTTAAAACGCGTGTAAAACATAAACCAAACGATGAAATTGGTTATTTCTTCATGTATAATGATCAACTCGATACTCCCTAGCCCCCAACAGCCTTTTTTTTCATAACACTTTAACCAGAGTGACGGGAGAGCGGCATTTCAGAAAACGTGCTTATCTCGGCGAGAAAAAGCGATTTCGGCAATAAAATTTAAAACGCGTGTAAAACATAAACCAAACGATGAAATTGGTTATTTCTTCATGTATAATGATCAACTCGATACTCCCTAGCCCCCAACAGCCTTTTTTTTCATAACACTTTAACCAGAGTGACGGGAGAGCGGCATTTCAGAAAACGTGCTTATCTCGGCGAGAAAAAGCGATTTCGGCAATAAAATTTAAAACGCGTGTAAAACATAAACCAAACGATGAAAATGGTTATTTCTTCATGTATAATGATCAACTCGATACTCCCTAGCCCCCAACAGCCTTTTTTTTTATAACACTTTAACCAGAGTGACGGGAGAGCGGCATTTCAGAAAACGTGCTTATCTCGGCGAGAAAAAGAGATTTCGGCAATAAAATTTAAAACGCGTGTAAAACATAAACCAAACGATGAAATTGGTTATTTCTTCATGTATAATGATCAACTCGATACTCCCTAGCCCCCAACAGCCTTTTTTTTCATAACACTTTAACCAGAGTGACGGGAGAGCGGCATTTCAGAAAACGTGCTTATCTCGGCGAGAAAAAGCGATTTCGGCAATAAAATTTAAAACGCGTGTAAAACATAAACCAAACGATGAAATTGGTTATTTCTTAATGTATAATGATCAACTCGATACTCCCTAGCCCCCAACAACCTTTTTTTTTCATAACACTTTAACCAGAGTGACGGGAGAGCGGCATTTCAGAAAACGTGCTTATCTCGGCGAGAAAAAGCGATTTCGGCAATAAAATTTAAAACGCGTGTAAAACATAAACCAAACGATGAAATTGGTTATTTCTTCATGTATAATGATCAACTCGATACTCCCTAGCCCCCAACAGCCTTTTTTTCATAACACTTTAACCAGAGTGACGGGAGAGCGGCATTTCAGAAAACGTGCTTATCTCGGCGAGAAAAAGCGATTTCGGCAATAAAATTTAAAACGCGTGTAAAACATAAACCAAACGATGAAATTGGTTATTTCTTCATTTATAATGATCAACTCGATACTCCCTAGCCCCCAACAGCCTTTTTTTTCATAACACTTTAACCAGAGTGACGGGAGAGCGGCATTTCAGAAAACGTGCTTATCTCGGCGAGAAAAAGCGATTTCGGCAATAAAATTTAAAACGCGTGTAAAACATAAACCAAACGATGAAATTGGTTATTTCTTCATGTATAATGATCAACTCGATACTCCCTAGCCCCCAACAGCCTATATTTTCATAACACTTTAACCAGAGTGACGGGAGAGCGGCATTTCAGAAAACGTGCTTATCTCGGCGAGAAAAAGCGATTTCGGCAATAAAATTTAAAACGCGTGTAAAACATAAACCAAACGATGAAATTGGTTATTTCTTCATGTATAATGATCAACTCGATACTCCCTAGCCCCCATCAGCCTTTTTTTTCATAACACTTTAACCAGAGTGACGGGAGAGCGGGATTTCAGAAAACGTGCTTATCTCGGCGAGAAAAAGCGATTTCGGCAATAAAATTTAAAACGCGTGTAAAACATAAACCAAACGATGAAATTGGTTATTTCTTCATGTATAATGATCAACTCGATACTCCCTAGCCCCCAACAGCCTTTTTTTTCATAACACTTTAACCAGAGTGACGGGAGAGCGGCATTTCAGAAAACGTGCTTATCTCGGTGAGAAAAAGCGATTTCGGCAATAAAATTAAACGCGTGTAAAACATAAACCAAACGATGAAATTGGTTATTTCTTCATGTATAATGATCAACTCGATACTCCCTAGCCCCCAACAGCCTTTTTTTTCATAACACTTTAACCAGAGTGACGGGAGAGCGGCATTTCAGAAAACGTGCTTATCTCGGCGAGAAAAAGCGATTTCGGCAATAAAATTTAAAACGCGTGTAAAACATAAACCAAACGATGAAATTGGTTATTTCTTCATGTATAATGATCAACTCGATACTCCTTAGCCCCCAACAGCCTTTTTTTTCATAACACTTTAACCAGAGTGACGGGAGAGCGGCATTTCAGAAAACGTGCTTATCTAGGCGAGAAAAAGCCATTTCGGCAATAAAATTTAAAACGCGTGTAAAACATAAACCAAACGATGAAATTGGTTATTTCTTCATGTATAATGATCAACTCGATACTCCCTAGCCCCCAACAGCCTTTTTTTTCACAACACTTTAACCAGAGTGACGGGAGAGCGGCATTTCAGAAAACGTGCTTATCTCGGCGAGAAAAAGCGATTTCGGCAATAAAATTTAAAACGCGTGTAAAACATAAACCAAACGATGAAATTGGTTATTTCTTCATGTATAATGATCAACTCGATACTCCCTAGACCCCAACAGCCTTTTTTTTCATAACACTTTAACCAGAGTGACGGGAGAGCGGCATTTCAGAAAACGTGCTTATCTCGGCGAGAAAAAGCGATTTCGGCAATAAAATTTAAAACGCGTGTAAAACATAAACCAAACGATGAAATTGGTTATTTCTTCATGTATAATGATCAACTCGATACTCCCTAGCCCCCAACAGCCTTTTTTTTCATAACACTTTAACCAGAGTGACGGGAGAGCGGCATTTCAGAAAACGTGCTTATCTCGGCGAGAAAAAGCGATTTCGGCAATAAAATTTAAAACGCGTGTAAAACATAAACCAAACAATGAAATTGGTTATTTCTTCATGTATAATGATCAACTCGATACTCCCTAGCCCCCAACAGCCTTTTTTTTCATAACACTTTAACCAGAGTGACGGGAGAGTGGCATTTCAGAAAACGTGCTTATCTCGGCGAGAAAAAGCGATTTCGGCAATATAATTTAAAACGCGTGTAAAACATAAACCAAACGATGAAATTGGTTATTTCTTCATGTATAATGATCAACTCGATACTCCCTAGCCCCCAACAGCCTTTTTTTTCATAACACTTTAACCAGAGTGACGGGAGAGCGGCATTTCAGAAAACGTGCTTATCTCGGCGAGAAAAAGCGATTTCGGCAATAAAATTTAAAACGCGTGTAAAACATAAACCAAACGATGAAATTGGTTATTTCTTCATGTATAATGATCAACTCGATACTCCCTAGCCCCCAACAGCCTTTTTTTTCATAACACTTTAACCAGAGTGACGGGAGAGCGGCATTTCAGAAAACGTGCTTATCTCGGCGAGAAAAAGCGATTTCGGCAATAAAATTTAAAACGCGTGTAAAACATAAACCAAACGATGAAATTGGTTATTTCTTCATGTATAATGATCAACTCGATACTCCCTAGCCCCCAACAGCCTTTTTTTTCATAACACTTTAACCAGAGTGACGGGAGAGCGGCATTTCAGAAAACGTGCTTATCTCGGCGAGAAAAAGCGATTTCGGCAATAAAATTTAAAACGCGTGTAAAACATAAACCAAACGATGAAATTGGTTATTTCTTCATGTATAATGATCAACTCGATACTCCCTAGCCCCCAACAGCCTTTTTTTTCATAACACTTTAACCAGAGTGACGGGAGAGCGGCATTTCAGAAAACGTGCTTATCTCGGCGAGAAAAAGCGATTTCGGCAATAAAATTTAAAACGCGTGTAAAACATAAACCAAACGATGAAATTGGTTATTTCTTCATGTATAATGATCAACTCGATACTCCCTAGCCCCCAACAGCCTTTTTTTCATAACACTTTAACCAGAGTGACGGGAGAGCGGCATTTCAGAAAACGTGCTTATCTCGGCGAGAAAAAGCGATTTCGGCAATAAAATTTAAAACGCGTGTAAAACATAAACCAAACGATGAAATTGGTTATTTCTTCATGTATAATGATCAACTCGATACTCCCTAGCCCCCAACAGCCTTTTTTTTCATAACACTTTAACCAGAGTGACGGGAGAGCGGCATTTCAGAAAACGTGCTTATCTCGGCGAGAAAAAGCGATTTCGGCAATAAAATTTAAAACGCGTGTAAAACATAAACCAAACGATGAAATTGGTTATTTCTTCATGTATAATGATCAACTCGATACTCCCTAGCCCCCAACAGCCTTTTTTTTCATAACACTTTAACCAGAGTGACGGGAGAGCGGCATTTCAGAAAACGTGCTTATCTCGGCGAGAAAAAGCGATTTCGGCAATAAAATTTAAAACGCGTGTAAAACATAAACCAAACGATGAAATTGGTTATTTCTTCATGTATAATGATCAACTCGATACTCCCTAGCCCCCAACAGCCTTTTTTTTCATAACACTTTAACCAGAGTGACGGGAGAGCGGCATTTCAGAAAACGTGCTTATCTCGGCGAGAAAAAGCGATTTCGGCAATAAAATTTAAAACGCGTGTAAAACATAAACCAAACGATGAAATTGGTTATTTCTTCATGTATAATGATCAACTCGATACTCCCGAGCCCCCAACAGCCTTTTTTTTCACAACACTTTAACCAGAGTGACGGGAGAGCGGCATTTCAGAAAACGTGCTTATCTCGGCGAGAAAAAGCGATTTCGGCAATAAAATTTAAAACGCGTGTAAAACATAAACCAAACGATGAAATTGGTTATTTCTTCATGTATAATGATCAACTCGATACTCCCTAGCCCCCAACAGCCTTTTTTTTCATAACACTTTAACCAGAGTGACGGGAGAGCGGCATTTCAGAAAACGTGCTTATCTCGGCGAGAAAAAGCGATTTCGGCAATAAAATTTAAAACGCGTGTAAAACATAAACCAAACGATGAAATTGGTTATTTCTTCATGTATAATGATCAACTCGATACTCCCTAGCCCCCAACAGCCTTTTTTTTCATAACACTTTAACCAGAGTGACGGGAGAGCGGCATTTCAGAAAACGTGCTTATCTCGGCGAGAAAAAGCGATTTCGGCAATAAAATTTAAAACGCGTGTAAAACATAAACCAAACGATGAAATTGGTTATTTCTTCATGTATAATGATCAACTCGATACTCCCTAGCCCCCAACAGCCTTTTTTTTCATAACACTTTAACCAGAGTGACGGGAGAGCGGCATTTCAGAAAACGTGCTTATCTCGGCGAGAAAAAGCGATTTCGGCAATAAAATTTAAAACGCGTGTAAAACATAAACCAAACGATGAAATTGGTTATTTCTTCATGTATAATGATCAACTCGATACTCCCTAGCCCCCAACAGCCTTTTTTTTCATAACACTTTAACCAGAGTGACGGGAGAGCGGCATTTCAGAAAACGTGCTTATCTCGGCGAGAAAAAGCGATTTCGGCAATAAAATTTAAAACGCGTGTAAAACATAAACCAAACGATGAAATTGGTTATTTCTTCATGTATAATGATCAACTCGATACTCCCTAGCCCCCAACAGCCTTTTTTTTCATAACACTTTAACCAGAGTGACGGGAGAGCGGCATTTCAGAAAACGTGCTTATCTCGGCGAGAAAAAGCGATTTCGGCAATAAAATTTAAAACGCGTGTAAAACATAAACCAAACGATGAAATTGGTTATTTCTTCATGTATAATGATCAACTCGATACTCCCTAGCCCCCAACAGCCTTTTTTTTCATAACACTTTAACCAGAGTGACGGGAGAGCGGCATTTCAGAAAACGTGCTTATCTCGGCGAGAAAAAGCGATTTCGGCAATAAAATTTAAAACGCGTGTAAAACATAAACCAAACGATGAAATTGGTTATTTCTTCATGTATAATGATCAACTCGATACTCCCTAGCCCCCAACAGCCTTTTTTTTCATAACACTTTAACCAGAGTGACGGGAGAGCGGCATTTCAGAAAACGTGCTTATCTCGGCGAGAAAAAGCGATTTCGGCAATAAAATTTAAAACGCGTGTAAAACATAAACCAAACGATGAAATTGGTTATTTCTTCATGTATAATGATCAACTCGATACTCCCTAGCCCCCAACAGCCTTTTTTTTCATAACACTTTAACCAGAGTGACGGGAGAGCGGCATTTCAGAAAACGTGCTTATCTCGGCGAGAAAAAGCGATTTCGGCAATAAAATTTAAAACGCGTGTAAAACATAAACCAAACGATGAAATTGGTTATTTCTTCATGTATAATGATCAACTCGATACTCCCTAGCCCCCAACAGCCTTTTTTTTCATAACACTTTAACCAGAGTGACGGGAGAGCGGCATTTCAGAAAACGTGCTTATCTCGGCGAGAAAAAGCGATTTCGGCAATAAAATTTAAAACGCGTGTAAAACATAAACCAAACGATGAAATTGGTTATTTCTTCATGTATAATGATCAACTCGATACTCCCTAGCCCCCAACAGCCTTTTTTTTCATAACACTTTAACCAGAGTGACGGGAGAGCGGCATTTCAGAAAACGTGCTTATCTCGGCGAGAAAAAGCGATTTCGGCAATAAAATTTAAAACGCGTGTAAAACATAAACCAAACGATGAAATTGGTTATTTCTTCATGTATAATGATCAACTCGATACTCCCTAGCCCCCAACAGCCTTTTTTTTCATAACACTTTAACCAGAGTGACGGGAGAGCGGCATTTCAGAAAACGTGCTTATCTCGGCGAGAAAAAGCGATTTCGGCAATAAAATTTAAAACGCGTGTAAAACATAAACCAAACGATGAAATTGGTTATTTCTTCATGTATAATGATCAACTCGATACTCCCTAGCCCCCAACAGCCTTTTTTTTCATAACACTTTAACCAGAGTGACGGGAGAGCGGCATTTCAGAAAACGTGCTTATCTCGGCGAGAAAAAGCGATTTCGGCAATAAAATTTAAAACGCGTGTAAAACATAAACCAAACGATGAAATTGGTTATTTCTTCATGTATAATGATCAACTCGATACTCCCTAGCCCCCAACAGCCTTTTTTTTCATAACACTTTAACCAGAGTGACGGGAGAGCGGCATTTCAGAAAACGTGCTTATCTCGGCGAGAAAAAGCGATTTCGGCAATAAAATTTAAAACGCGTGTAAAACATAAACCAAACGATGAAATTGGTTATTTCTTCATGTATAATGATCAACTCGATACTCCCTAGCCCCCAACAGCCTTTTTTTTCATAACACTTTAACCAGAGTGACGGGAGAGCGGCATTTCAGAAAACGTGCTTATCTCGGCGAGAAAAAGCGATTTCGGCAATAAAATTTAAAACGCGTGTAAAACATAAACCAAACGATGAAATTGGTTATTTCTTCATGTATAATGATCAACTCGATACTCCCTAGCCCCCAACAGCCTTTTTTTTCATAACACTTTAACCAGAGTGACGGGAGAGCGGCATTTCAGAAAACGTGCTTATCTCGGCGAGAAAAAGCGATTTCGGCAATAAAATTTAAAACGCGTGTAAAACATAAACCAAACGATGAAATTGGTTATTTCTTCATGTATAATGATCAACTCGATACTCCCTAGCCCCCAACAGCCTTTTTTTTCATAACACTTTAACCAGAGTGACGGGAGAGCGGCATTTCAGAAAACGTGCTTATCTCGGCGAGAAAAAGCGATTTCGGCAATAAAATTTAAAACGCGTGTAAAACATAAACCAAACGATGAAATTGGTTATTTCTTCATGTATAATGATCAACTCGATACTCCCTAGCCCCCAACAGCCTTTTTTTTCATAACACTTTAACCAGAGTGACGGGAGAGCGGCATTTCAGAAAACGTGCTTATCTCGGCGAGAAAAAGCGATTTCGGCAATAAAATTTAAAACGCGTGTAAAACATAAACCAAACGATGAAATTGGTTATTTCTTCATGTATAATGATCAACTCGATACTCCCTAGCCCCCAACAGCCTTTTTTTTCATAACACTTTAACCAGAGTGACGGGAGAGCGGCATTTCAGAAAACGTGCTTATCTCGGCGAGAAAAAGCGATTTCGGCAATAAAATTTAAAACGCGTGTAAAACATAAACCAAACGATGAAATTGGTTATTTCTTCATGTATAATGATCAACTCGATACTCCCTAGCCCCCAACAGCCTTTTTTTTCATAACACTTTAACCAGAGTGACGGGAGAGCGGCATTTCAGAAAACGTGCTTATCTCGGCGAGAAAAAGCGATTTCGGCAATAAAATTTAAAACGCGTGTAAAACATAAACCAAACGATGAAATTGGTTATTTCTTCATGTATAATGATCAACTCGATACTCCCTAGCCCCCAACAGCCTTTTTTTTCATAACACTTTAACCAGAGTGACGGGAGAGCGGCATTTCAGAAAACGTGCTTATCTCGGCGAGAAAAAGCGATTTCGGCAATAAAATTTAAAACGCGTGTAAAACATAAACCAAACGATGAAATTGGTTATTTCTTCATGTATAATGATCAACTCGATACTCCCTAGCCCCCAACAGCCTTTTTTTTCATAACACTTTAACCAGAGTGACGGGAGAGCGGCATTTCAGAAAACGTGCTTATCTCGGCGAGAAAAAGCGATTTCGGCAATAAAATTTAAAACGCGTGTAAAACATAAACCAAACGATGAAATTGGTTATTTCTTCATGTATAATGATCAACTCGATACTCCCTAGCCCCCAACAGCCTTTTTTTTCATAACACTTTAACCAGAGTGACGGGAGAGCGGCATTTCAGAAAACGTGCTTATCTCGGCGAGAAAAAGCGATTTCGGCAATAAAATTTAAAACGCGTGTAAAACATAAACCAAACGATGAAATTGGTTATTTCTTCATGTATAATGATCAACTCGATACTCCCTAGCCCCCAACAGCCTTTTTTTTCATAACACTTTAACCAGAGTGACGGGAGAGCGGCATTTCAGAAAACGTGCTTATCTCGGCGAGAAAAAGCGATTTCGGCAATAAAATTTAAAACGCGTGTAAAACATAAACCAAACGATGAAATTGGTTATTTCTTCATGTATAATGATCAACTCGATACTCCCTAGCCCCCAACAGCCTTTTTTTTCATAACACTTTAACCAGAGTGACGGGAGAGCGGCATTTCAGAAAACGTGCTTATCTCGGCGAGAAAAAGCGATTTCGGCAATAAAATTTAAAACGCGTGTAAAACATAAACCAAACGATGAAATTGGTTATTTCTTCATGTATAATGATCAACTCGATACTCCCTAGCCCCCAACAGCCTTTTTTTTCATAACACTTTAACCAGAGTGACGGGAGAGCGGCATTTCAGAAAACGTGCTTATCTCGGCGAGAAAAAGCGATTTCGGCAATAAAATTTAAAACGCGTGTAAAACATAAACCAAACGATGAAATTGGTTATTTCTTCATGTATAATGATCAACTCGATACTCCCTAGCCCCCAACAGCCTTTTTTTTCATAACACTTTAACCAGAGTGACGGGAGAGCGGCATTTCAGAAAACGTGCTTATCTCGGCGAGAAAAAGCGATTTCGGCAATAAAATTTAAAACGCGTGTAAAACATAAACCAAACGATGAAATTGGTTATTTCTTCATGTATAATGATCAACTCGATACTCCCTAGCCCCCAACAGCCTTTTTTTTCATAACACTTTAACCAGAGTGACGGGAGAGCGGCATTTCAGAAAACGTGCTTATCTCGGCGAGAAAAAGCGATTTCGGCAATAAAATTTAAAACGCGTGTAAAACATAAACCAAACGATGAAATTGGTTATTTCTTCATGTATAATGATCAACTCGATACTCCCTAGCCCCCAACAGCCTTTTTTTTCATAACACTTTAACCAGAGTGACGGGAGAGCGGCATTTCAGAAAACGTGCTTATCTCGGCGAGAAAAAGCGATTTCGGCAATAAAATTTAAAACGCGTGTAAAACATAAACCAAACGATGAAATTGGTTATTTCTTCATGTATAATGATCAACTCGATACTCCCTAGCCCCCAACAGCCTTTTTTTTCATAACACTTTAACCAGAGTGACGGGAGAGCGGCATTTCAGAAAACGTGCTTATCTCGGCGAGAAAAAGCGATTTCGGCAATAAAATTTAAAACGCGTGTAAAACATAAACCAAACGATGAAATTGGTTATTTCTTCATGTATAATGATCAACTCGATACTCCCTAGCCCCCAACAGCCTTTTTTTTCATAACACTTTAACCAGAGTGACGGGAGAGCGGCATTTCAGAAAACGTGCTTATCTCGGCGAGAAAAAGCGATTTCGGCAATAAAATTTAAAACGCGTGTAAAACATAAACCAAACGATGAAATTGGTTATTTCTTCATGTATAATGATCAACTCGATACTCCCTAGCCCCCAACAGCCTTTTTTTTCATAACACTTTAACCAGAGTGACGGGAGAGCGGCATTTCAGAAAACGTGCTTATCTCGGCGAGAAAAAGCGATTTCGGCAATAAAATTTAAAACGCGTGTAAAACATAAACCAAACGATGAAATTGGTTATTTCTTCATGTATAATGATCAACTCGATACTCCCTAGCCCCCAACAGCCTTTTTTTTCATAACACTTTAACCAGAGTGACGGGAGAGCGGCATTTCAGAAAACGTGCTTATCTCGGCGAGAAAAAGCGATTTCGGCAATAAAATTTAAAACGCGTGTAAAACATAAACCAAACGATGAAATTGGTTATTTCTTCATGTATAATGATCAACTCGATACTCCCTAGCCCCCAACAGCCTTTTTTTTCATAACACTTTAACCAGAGTGACGGGAGAGCGGCATTTCAGAAAACGTGCTTATCTCGGCGAGAAAAAGCGATTTCGGCAATAAAATTTAAAACGCGTGTAAAACATAAACCAAACGATGAAATTGGTTATTTCTTCATGTATAATGATCAACTCGATACTCCCTAGCCCCCAACAGCCTTTTTTTTCATAACACTTTAACCAGAGTGACGGGAGAGCGGCATTTCAGAAAACGTGCTTATCTCGGCGAGAAAAAGCGATTTCGGCAATAAAATTTAAAACGCGTGTAAAACATAAACCAAACGATGAAATTGGTTATTTCTTCATGTATAATGATCAACTCGATACTCCCTAGCCCCCAACAGCCTTTTTTTTCATAACACTTTAACCAGAGTGACGGGAGAGCGGCATTTCAGAAAACGTGCTTATCTCGGCGAGAAAAAGCGATTTCGGCAATAAAATTTAAAACGCGTGTAAAACATAAACCAAACGATGAAATTGGTTATTTCTTCATGTATAATGATCAACTCGATACTCCCTAGCCCCCAACAGCCTTTTTTTTCATAACACTTTAACCAGAGTGACGGGAGAGCGGCATTTCAGAAAACGTGCTTATCTCGGCGAGAAAAAGCGATTTCGGCAATAAAATTTAAAACGCGAGTAAAACATAAACCAAACGATGAAATTGGTTATTTCTTCATGTATAATGATCAACTCGATACTCCCTAGCCCCCAACAGCCTTTTTTTTCATAACACTTTAACCAGAGTGACGGGAGAGCGGCATTTCAGAAAACGTGCTTATCTCGGCGAGAAAAAGCGATTTCGGCAATAAAATTTAAAACGCGTGTAAAACATAAACCAAACGATGAAATTGGTTATTTCTTCATGTATAATGATCAACTCGATACTCCCTAGCCCCCAACAGCCTTTTTTTTCATAACACTTTAACCAGAGTGACGGGAGAGCGGCATTTCAGAAAACGTGCTTATCTCGGCGAGAAAAAGCGATTTCGGCAATAAAATTTAAAACGCGTGTAAAACATAAACCAAACGATGAAATTGGTTATTTCTTCATGTATAATGATCAACTCGATACTCCCTAGCCCCCAACAGCCTTTTTTTTCATAACACTTTAACCAGAGTGACGGGAGAGCGGCATTTCAGAAAACGTGCTTATCTCGGCGAGAAAAAGCGATTTCGGCAATAAAATTTAAAACGCGTGTAAAACATAAACCAAACGATGAAATTGGTTATTTCTTCATGTATAATGATCAACTCGATACTCCCTAGCCCCCAACAGCCTTTTTTTTCATAACACTTTAACCAGAGTGACGGGAGAGCGGCATTTCAGAAAACGTGCTTATCTCGGCGAGAAAAAGCGATTTCGGCAATAAAATTTAAAACGCGTGTAAAACATAAACCAAACGATGAAATTGGTTATTTCTTCATGTATAATGATCAACTCGATACTCCCTAGCCCCCAACAGCCTTTTTTTTCATAACACTTTAACCAGAGTGACGGGAGAGCGGCATTTCAGAAAACGTGCTTATCTCGGCGAGAAAAAGCGATTTCGGCAATAAAATTTAAAACGCGTGTAAAACATAAACCAAACGATGAAATTGGTTATTTCTTCATGTATAATGATCAACTCGATACTCCCTAGCCCCCAACAGCCTTTTTTTTCATAACACTTTAACCAGAGTGACGGGAGAGCGGCATTTCAGAAAACGTGCTTATCTCGGCGAGAAAAAGCGATTTCGGCAATAAAATTTAAAACGCGTGTAAAACATAAACCAAACGATGAAATTGGTTATTTCTTCATGTATAATGATCAACTCGATACTCCCTAGCCCCCAACAGCCTTTTTTTTCATAACACTTTAACCAGAGTGACGGGAGAGCGGCATTTCAGAAAACGTGCTTATCTCGGCGAGAAAAAGCGATTTCGGCAATAAAATTTAAAACGCGTGTAAAACATAAACCAAACGATGAAATTGGTTATTTCTTCATGTATAATGATCAACTCGATACTCCCTAGCCCCCAACAGCCTTTTTTTTCATAACACTTTAACCAGAGTGACGGGAGAGCGGCATTTCAGAAAACGTGCTTATCTCGGCGAGAAAAAGCGATTTCGGCAATAAAATTTAAAACGCGTGTAAAACATAAACCAAACGATGAAATTGGTTATTTCTTCATGTATAATGATCAACTCGATACTCCCTAGCCCCCAACAGCCTTTTTTTTCATAACACTTTAACCAGAGTGACGGGAGAGCGGCATTTCAGAAAACGTGCTTATCTCGGCGAGAAAAAGCGATTTCGGCAATAAAATTTAAAACGCGTGTAAAACATAAACCAAACGATGAAATTGGTTATTTCTTCATGTATAATGATCAACTCGATACTCCCTAGCCCCCAACAGCCTTTTTTTTCATAACACTTTAACCAGAGTGACGGGAGAGCGGCATTTCAGAAAACGTGCTTATCTCGGCGAGAAAAAGCGATTTCGGCAATAAAATTTAAAACGCGTGTAAAACATAAACCAAACGATGAAATTGGTTATTTCTTCATGTATAATGATCAACTCGATACTCCCTAGCCCCCAACAGCCTTTTTTTTCATAACACTTTAACCAGAGTGACGGGAGAGCGGCATTTCAGAAAACGTGCTTATCTCGGCGAGAAAAAGCGATTTCGGCAATAAAATTTAAAACGCGTGTAAAACATAAACCAAACGATGAAATTGGTTATTTCTTCATGTATAATGATCAACTCGATACTCCCTAGCCCCCAACAGCCTTTTTTTTCATAACACTTTAACCAGAGTGACGGGAGAGCGGCATTTCAGAAAACGTGCTTATCTCGGCGAGAAAAAGCGATTTCGGCAATAAAATTTAAAACGCGTGTAAAACATAAACCAAACGATGAAATTGGTTATTTCTTCATGTATAATGATCAACTCGATACTCCCTAGCCCCCAACAGCCTTTTTTTTCATAACACTTTAACCAGAGTGACGGGAGAGCGGCATTTCAGAAAACGTGCTTATCTCGGCGAGAAAAAGCGATTTCGGCAATAAAATTTAAAACGCGTGTAAAACATAAACCAAACGATGAAATTGGTTATTTCTTCATGTATAATGATCAACTCGATACTCCCTAGCCCCCAACAGCCTTTTTTTTCATAACACTTTAACCAGAGTGACGGGAGAGCGGCATTTCAGAAAACGTGCTTATCTCGGCGAGAAAAAGCGATTTCGGCAATAAAATTTAAAACGCGTGTAAAACATAAACCAAACGATGAAATTGGTTATTTCTTCATGTATAATGATCAACTCGATACTCCCTAGCCCCCAACAGCCTTTTTTTTCATAACACTTTAACCAGAGTGACGGGAGAGCGGCATTTCAGAAAACGTGCTTATCTCGGCGAGAAAAAGCGATTTCGGCAATAAAATTTAAAACGCGTGTAAAACATAAACCAAACGATGAAATTGGTTATTTCTTCATGTATAATGATCAACTCGATACTCCCTAGCCCCCAACAGCCTTTTTTTTCATAACACTTTAACCAGAGTGACGGGAGAGCGGCATTTCAGAAAACGTGCTTATCTCGGCGAGAAAAAGCGATTTCGGCAATAAAATTTAAAACGCGTGTAAAACATAAACCAAACGATGAAATTGGTTATTTCTTCATGTATAATGATCAACTCGATACTCCCTAGCCCCCAACAGCCTTTTTTTTCATAACACTTTAACCAGAGTGACGGGAGAGCGGCATTTCAGAAAACGTGCTTATCTCGGCGAGAAAAAGCGATTTCGGCAATAAAATTTAAAACGCGTGTAAAACATAAACCAAACGATGAAATTGGTTATTTCTTCATGTATAATGATCAACTCGATACTCCCTAGCCCCCAACAGCCTTTTTTTTCATAACACTTTAACCAGAGTGACGGGAGAGCGGCATTTCAGAAAACGTGCTTATCTCGGCGAGAAAAAGCGATTTCGGCAATAAAATTTAAAACGCGTGTAAAACATAAACCAAACGATGAAATTGGTTATTTCTTCATGTATAATGATCAACTCGATACTCCCTAGCCCCCAACAGCCTTTTTTTTCATAACACTTTAACCAGAGTGACGGGAGAGCGGCATTTCAGAAAACGTGCTTATCTCGGCGAGAAAAAGCGATTTCGGCAATAAAATTTAAAACGCGTGTAAAACATAAACCAAACGATGAAATTGGTTATTTCTTCATGTATAATGATCAACTCGATACTCCCTAGCCCCCAACAGCCTTTTTTTTCATAACACTTTAACCAGAGTGACGGGAGAGCGGCATTTCAGAAAACGTGCTTATCTCGGCGAGAAAAAGCGATTTCGGCAATAAAATTTAAAACGCGTGTAAAACATAAACCAAACGATGAAATTGGTTATTTCTTCATGTATAATGATCAACTCGATACTCCCTAGCCCCCAACAGCCTTTTTTTTCATAACACTTTAACCAGAGTGACGGGAGAGCGGCATTTCAGAAAACGTGCTTATCTCGGCGAGAAAAAGCGATTTCGGCAATAAAATTTAAAACGCGTGTAAAACATAAACCAAACGATGAAATTGGTTATTTCTTCATGTATAATGATCAACTCGATACTCCCTAGCCCCCAACAGCCTTTTTTTTCATAACACTTTAACCAGAGTGACGGGAGAGCGGCATTTCAGAAAACGTGCTTATCTCGGCGAGAAAAAGCGATTTCGGCAATAAAATTTAAAACGCGTGTAAAACATAAACCAAACGATGAAATTGGTTATTTCTTCATGTATAATGATCAACTCGATACTCCCTAGCCCCCAACAGCCTTTTTTTTCATAACACTTTAACCAGAGTGACGGGAGAGCGGCATTTCAGAAAACGTGCTTATCTCGGCGAGAAAAAGCGATTTCGGCAATAAAATTTAAAACGCGTGTAAAACATAAACCAAACGATGAAATTGGTTATTTCTTCATGTATAATGATCAACTCGATACTCCCTAGCCCCCAACAGCCTTTTTTTTCATAACACTTTAACCAGAGTGACGGGAGAGCGGCATTTCAGAAAACGTGCTTATCTCGGCGAGAAAAAGCGATTTCGGCAATAAAATTTAAAACGCGTGTAAAACATAAACCAAACGATGAAATTGGTTATTTCTTCATGTATAATGATCAACTCGATACTCCCTAGCCCCCAACAGCCTTTTTTTTCATAACACTTTAACCAGAGTGACGGGAGAGCGGCATTTCAGAAAACGTGCTTATCTCGGCGAGAAAAAGCGATTTCGGCAATAAAATTTAAAACGCGTGTAAAACATAAACCAAACGATGAAATTGGTTATTTCTTCATGTATAATGATCAACTCGATACTCCCTAGCCCCCAACAGCCTTTTTTTTCATAACACTTTAACCAGAGTGACGGGAGAGCGGCATTTCAGAAAACGTGCTTATCTCGGCGAGAAAAAGCGATTTCGGCAATAAAATTTAAAACGCGTGTAAAACATAAACCAAACGATGAAATTGGTTATTTCTTCATGTATAATGATCAACTCGATACTCCCTAGCCCCCAACAGCCTTTTTTTTCATAACACTTTAACCAGAGTGACGGGAGAGCGGCATTTCAGAAAACGTGCTTATCTCGGCGAGAAAAAGCGATTTCGGCAATAAAATTTAAAACGCGTGTAAAACATAAACCAAACGATGAAATTGGTTATTTCTTCATGTATAATGATCAACTCGATACTCCCTAGCCCCCAACAGCCTTTTTTTTCATAACACTTTAACCAGAGTGACGGGAGAGCGGCATTTCAGAAAACGTGCTTATCTCGGCGAGAAAAAGCGATTTCGGCAATAAAATTTAAAACGCGTGTAAAACATAAACCAAACGATGAAATTGGTTATTTCTTCATGTATAATGATCAACTCGATACTCCCTAGCCCCCAACAGCCTTTTTTTTCATAACACTTTAACCAGAGTGACGGGAGAGCGGCATTTCAGAAAACGTGCTTATCTCGGCGAGAAAAAGCGATTTCGGCAATAAAATTTAAAACGCGTGTAAAACATAAACCAAACGATGAAATTGGTTATTTCTTCATGTATAATGATCAACTCGATACTCCCTAGCCCCCAACAGCCTTTTTTTTCATAACACTTTAACCAGAGTGACGGGAGAGCGGCATTTCAGAAAACGTGCTTATCTCGGCGAGAAAAAGCGATTTCGGCAATAAAATTTAAAACGCGTGTAAAACATAAACCAAACGATGAAATTGGTTATTTCTTCATGTATAATGATCAACTCGATACTCCCTAGCCCCCAACAGCCTTTTTTTTCATAACACTTTAACCAGAGTGACGGGAGAGCGGCATTTCAGAAAACGTGCTTATCTCGGCGAGAAAAAGCGATTTCGGCAATAAAATTTAAAACGCGTGTAAAACATAAACCAAACGATGAAATTGGTTATTTCTTCATGTATAATGATCAACTCGATACTCCCTAGCCCCCAACAGCCTTTTTTTTCATAACACTTTAACCAGAGTGACGGGAGAGCGGCATTTCAGAAAACGTGCTTATCTCGGCGAGAAAAAGCGATTTCGGCAATAAAATTTAAAACGCGTGTAAAACATAAACCAAACGATGAAATTGGTTATTTCTTCATGTATAATGATCAACTCGATACTCCCTAGCCCCCAACAGCCTTTTTTTTCATAACACTTTAACCAGAGTGACGGGAGAGCGGCATTTCAGAAAACGTGCTTATCTCGGCGAGAAAAAGCGATTTCGGCAATAAAATTTAAAACGCGTGTAAAACATAAACCAAACGATGAAATTGGTTATTTCTTCATGTATAATGATCAACTCGATACTCCCTAGCCCCCAACAGCCTTTTTTTTCATAACACTTTAACCAGAGTGACGGGAGAGCGGCATTTCAGAAAACGTGCTTATCTCGGCGAGAAAAAGCGATTTCGGCAATAAAATTTAAAACGCGTGTAAAACATAAACCAAACGATGAAATTGGTTATTTCTTCATGTATAATGATCAACTCGATACTCCCTAGCCCCCAACAGCCTTTTTTTTCATAACACTTTAACCAGAGTGACGGGAGAGCGGCATTTCAG
The DNA here is from genome assembly GCF_054491065.1 of Syngnathus leptorhynchus. Taxonomy (NCBI): domain Eukaryota; kingdom Metazoa; phylum Chordata; class Actinopteri; order Syngnathiformes; family Syngnathidae; genus Syngnathus; species Syngnathus leptorhynchus. The sequence continues at coordinate 71,497 of NW_028232129.1, read as the reverse complement.
AAAACGTGCTTATCTCGGCGAGAAAAAGCGATTTCGGCAATAAAATTTAAAACGCGTGTAAAACATAAACCAAACGATGAAATTGGTTATTTCTTCATGTATAATGATCAACTCGATACTCCCTAGCCCCCAACAGCCTTTTTTTTCATAACACTTTAACCAGAGTGACGGGAGAGCGGCATTTCAGAAAACGTGCTTATCTCGGCGAGAAAAAGCGATTTCGGCAATAAAATTTAAAACGCGTGTAAAACATAAACCAAACGATGAAATTGGTTATTTCTTCATGTATAATGATCAACTCGATACTCCCTAGCCCCCAACAGCCTTTTTTTTCATAACACTTTAACCAGAGTGACGGGAGAGCGGCATTTCAGAAAACGTGCTTATCTCGGCGAGAAAAAGCGATTTCGGCAATAAAATTTAAAACGCGTGTAAAACATAAACCAAACGATGAAATTGGTTATTTCTTCATGTATAATGATCAACTCGATACTCCCTAGCCCCCAACAGCCTTTTTTTTCATAACACTTTAACCAGAGTGACGGGAGAGCGGCATTTCAGAAAACGTGCTTATCTCGGCGAGAAAAAGCGATTTCGGCAATAAAATTTAAAACGCGTGTAAAACATAAACCAAACGATGAAATTGGTTATTTCTTCATGTATAATGATCAACTCGATACTCCCTAGCCCCCAACAGCCTTTTTTTTCATAACACTTTAACCAGAGTGACGGGAGAGCGGCATTTCAGAAAACGTGCTTATCTCGGCGAGAAAAAGCGATTTCGGCAATAAAATTTAAAACGCGTGTAAAACATAAACCAAACGATGAAATTGGTTATTTCTTCATGTATAATGATCAACTCGATACTCCCTAGCCCCCAACAGCCTTTTTTTTCATAACACTTTAACCAGAGTGACGGGAGAGCGGCATTTCAGAAAACGTGCTTATCTCGGCGAGAAAAAGCGATTTCGGCAATAAAATTTAAAACGCGTGTAAAACATAAACCAAACGATGAAATTGGTTATTTCTTCATGTATAATGATCAACTCGATACTCCCTAGCCCCCAACAGCCTTTTTTTTCATAACACTTTAACCAGAGTGACGGGAGAGCGGCATTTCAGAAAACGTGCTTATCTCGGCGAGAAAAAGCGATTTCGGCAATAAAATTTAAAACGCGTGTAAAACATAAACCAAACGATGAAATTGGTTATTTCTTCATGTATAATGATCAACTCGATACTCCCTAGCCCCCAACAGCCTTTTTTTTCATAACACTTTAACCAGAGTGACGGGAGAGCGGCATTTCAGAAAACGTGCTTATCTCGGCGAGAAAAAGCGATTTCGGCAATAAAATTTAAAACGCGTGTAAAACATAAACCAAACGATGAAATTGGTTATTTCTTCATGTATAATGATCAACTCGATACTCCCTAGCCCCCAACAGCCTTTTTTTTCATAACACTTTAACCAGAGTGACGGGAGAGCGGCATTTCAGAAAACGTGCTTATCTCGGCGAGAAAAAGCGATTTCGGCAATAAAATTTAAAACGCGTGTAAAACATAAACCAAACGATGAAATTGGTTATTTCTTCATGTATAATGATCAACTCGATACTCCCTAGCCCCCAACAGCCTTTTTTTTCATAACACTTTAACCAGAGTGACGGGAGAGCGGCATTTCAGAAAACGTGCTTATCTCGGCGAGAAAAAGCGATTTCGGCAATAAAATTTAAAACGCGTGTAAAACATAAACCAAACGATGAAATTGGTTATTTCTTCATGTATAATGATCAACTCGATACTCCCTAGCCCCCAACAGCCTTTTTTTTCATAACACTTTAACCAGAGTGACGGGAGAGCGGCATTTCAGAAAACGTGCTTATCTCGGCGAGAAAAAGCGATTTCGGCAATAAAATTTAAAACGCGTGTAAAACATAAACCAAACGATGAAATTGGTTATTTCTTCATGTATAATGATCAACTCGATACTCCCTAGCCCCCAACAGCCTTTTTTTTCATAACACTTTAACCAGAGTGACGGGAGAGCGGCATTTCAGAAAACGTGCTTATCTCGGCGAGAAAAAGCGATTTCGGCAATAAAATTTAAAACGCGTGTAAAACATAAACCAAACGATGAAATTGGTTATTTCTTCATGTATAATGATCAACTCGATACTCCCTAGCCCCCAACAGCCTTTTTTTTCATAACACTTTAACCAGAGTGACGGGAGAGCGGCATTTCAGAAAACGTGCTTATCTCGGCGAGAAAAAGCGATTTCGGCAATAAAATTTAAAACGCGTGTAAAACATAAACCAAACGATGAAATTGGTTATTTCTTCATGTATAATGATCAACTCGATACTCCCTAGCCCCCAACAGCCTTTTTTTTCATAACACTTTAACCAGAGTGACGGGAGAGCGGCATTTCAGAAAACGTGCTTATCTCGGCGAGAAAAAGCGATTTCGGCAATAAAATTTAAAACGCGTGTAAAACATAAACCAAACGATGAAATTGGTTATTTCTTCATGTATAATGATCAACTCGATACTCCCTAGCCCCCAACAGCCTTTTTTTTCATAACACTTTAACCAGAGTGACGGGAGAGCGGCATTTCAGAAAACGTGCTTATCTCGGCGAGAAAAAGCGATTTCGGCAATAAAATTTAAAACGCGTGTAAAACATAAACCAAACGATGAAATTGGTTATTTCTTCATGTATAATGATCAACTCGATACTCCCTAGCCCCCAACAGCCTTTTTTTTCATAACACTTTAACCAGAGTGACGGGAGAGCGGCATTTCAGAAAACGTGCTTATCTCGGCGAGAAAAAGCGATTTCGGCAATAAAATTTAAAACGCGTGTAAAACATAAACCAAACGATGAAATTGGTTATTTCTTCATGTATAATGATCAACTCGATACTCCCTAGCCCCCAACAGCCTTTTTTTTCATAACACTTTAACCAGAGTGACGGGAGAGCGGCATTTCAGAAAACGTGCTTATCTCGGCGAGAAAAAGCGATTTCGGCAATAAAATTTAAAACGCGTGTAAAACATAAACCAAACGATGAAATTGGTTATTTCTTCATGTATAATGATCAACTCGATACTCCCTAGCCCCCAACAGCCTTTTTTTTCATAACACTTTAACCAGAGTGACGGGAGAGCGGCATTTCAGAAAACGTGCTTATCTCGGCGAGAAAAAGCTGATTTCGGCAATAAAATTTAAAACGCGTGTAAAACATAAACCAAACGATGAAATTGGTTATTTCTTCATGTATAATGATCAACTCGATACTCCCTAGCCCCCAACAGCCTTTTTTTTCATAACACTTTAACCAGAGTGACGGGAGAGCGGCATTTCAGAAAACGTGCTTATCTCGGCGAGAAAAAGCGATTTCGGCAATAAAATTTAAAACGCGTGTAAAACATAAACCAAACGATGAAATTGGTTATTTCTTCATGTATAATGATCAACTCGATACTCCCTAGCCCCCAACAGCCTTTTTTTTCATAACACTTTAACCAGAGTGACGGGAGAGCGGCATTTCAGAAAACGTGCTTATCTCGGCGAGAAAAAGCGATTTCGGCAATAAAATTTAAAACGCGTGTAAAACATAAACCAAACGATGAAATTGGTTATTTCTTCATGTATAATGATCAACTCGATACTCCCTAGCCCCCAACAGCCTTTTTTTTCATAACACTTTAACCAGAGTGACGGGAGAGCGGCATTTCAGAAAACGTGCTTATCTCGGCGAGAAAAAGCGATTTCGGCAATAAAATTTAAAACGCGTGTAAAACATAAACCAAACGATGAAATTGGTTATTTCTTCATGTATAATGATCAACTCGATACTCCCTAGCCCCCAACAGCCTTTTTTTTCATAACACTTTAACCAGAGTGACGGGAGAGCGGCATTTCAGAAAACGTGCTTATCTCGGCGAGAAAAAGCGATTTCGGCAATAAAATTTAAAACGCGTGTAAAACATAAACCAAACGATGAAATTGGTTATTTCTTCATGTATAATGATCAACTCGATACTCCCTAGCCCCCAACAGCCTTTTTTTTCATAACACTTTAACCAGAGTGACGGGAGAGCGGCATTTCAGAAAACGTGCTTATCTCGGCGAGAAAAAGCGATTTCGGCAATAAAATTTAAAACGCGTGTAAAACATAAACCAAACGATGAAATTGGTTATTTCTTCATGTATAATGATCAACTCGATACTCCCTAGCCCCCAACAGCCTTTTTTTTCATAACACTTTAACCAGAGTGACGGGAGAGCGGCATTTCAGAAAACGTGCTTATCTCGGCGAGAAAAAGCGATTTCGGCAATAAAATTTAAAACGCGTGTAAAACATAAACCAAACGATGAAATTGGTTATTTCTTCATGTATAATGATCAACTCGATACTCCCTAGCCCCCAACAGCCTTTTTTTTCATAACACTTTAACCAGAGTGACGGGAGAGCGGCATTTCAGAAAACGTGCTTATCTCGGCGAGAAAAAGCGATTTCGGCAATAAAATTTAAAACGCGTGTAAAACATAAACCAAACGATGAAATTGGTTATTTCTTCATGTATAATGATCAACTCGATACTCCCTAGCCCCCAACAGCCTTTTTTTTCATAACACTTTAACCAGAGTGACGGGAGAGCGGCATTTCAGAAAACGTGCTTATCTCGGCGAGAAAAAGCGATTTCGGCAATAAAATTTAAAACGCGTGTAAAACATAAACCAAACGATGAAATTGGTTATTTCTTCATGTATAATGATCAACTCGATACTCCCTAGCCCCCAACAGCCTTTTTTTTCATAACACTTTAACCAGAGTGACGGGAGAGCGGCATTTCAGAAAACGTGCTTATCTCGGCGAGAAAAAGCGATTTCGGCAATAAAATTTAAAACGCGTGTAAAACATAAACCAAACGATGAAATTGGTTATTTCTTCATGTATAATGATCAACTCGATACTCCCTAGCCCCCAACAGCCTTTTTTTTCATAACACTTTAACCAGAGTGACGGGAGAGCGGCATTTCAGAAAACGTGCTTATCTCGGCGAGAAAAAGCGATTTCGGCAATAAAATTTAAAACGCGTGTAAAACATAAACCAAACGATGAAATTGGTTATTTCTTCATGTATAATGATCAACTCGATACTCCCTAGCCCCCAACAGCCTTTTTTTTTCATAACACTTTAACCAGAGTGACGGGGAGAGCGGCATTTCAGAAAACGTGCTTATCTCGGCGAGAAAAAGCGATTTCGGCAATAAAATTTAAAACGCGTGTAAAACATAAACCAAACGATGAAATTGGTTATTTCTTCATGTATAATGATCAACTCGATACTCCCTAGCCCCCAACAGCCTTTTTTTTCATAACACTTTAACCAGAGTGACGGGAGAGCGGCATTTCAGAAAACGTGCTTATCTCGGCGAGAAAAAGCGATTTCGGCAATAAAATTTAAAACGCGTGTAAAACATAAACCAAACGATGAAATTGGTTATTTCTTCATGTATAATGATCAACTCGATACTCCCTAGCCCCCAACAGCCTTTTTTTTCATAACACTTTAACCAGAGTGACGGGAGAGCGGCATTTCAGAAAACGTGCTTATCTCGGCGAGAAAAAGCGATTTCGGCAATAAAATTTAAAACGCGTTGTAAAACATAAACCAAACGATGAAATTGGTTATTTCTTCATGTATAATGATCAACTCGATACTCCCTAGCCCCCAACAGCCTTTTTTTTCATAACACTTTAACCAGAGTGACGGGAGAGCGGCATTTCAGAAAACGTGCTTATCTCGGCGAGAAAAAGCGATTTCGGCAATAAAATTTAAAACGCGTGTAAAACATAAACCAAACGATGAAATTGGTTATTTCTTCATGTATAATGATCAACTCGATACTCCCTAGCCCCCAACAGCCTTTTTTTTCATAACACTTTAACCAGAGTGACGGGAGAGCGGCATTTCAGAAAACGTGCTTATCTCGGCGAGAAAAAGCGATTTCGGCAATAAAATTTAAAACGCGTGTAAAACATAAACCAAACGATGAAATTGGTTATTTCTTCATGTATAATGATCAACTCGATACTCCCTAGCCCCCAACAGCCTTTTTTTTCATAACACTTTAACCAGAGTGACGGGAGAGCGGCATTTCAGAAAACGTGCTTATCTCGGCGAGAAAAAGCGATTTCGGCAATAAAATTTAAAACGCGTGTAAAACATAAAGCCAAACGATGAAATTGGTTATTTCTTCATGTATAATGATCAACTCGATACTCCCTAGCCCCCAACAGCCTTTTTTTTCATAACACTTTAACCAGAGTGACGGGAGAGCGGCATTTCAGAAAACGTGCTTATCTCGGCGAGAAAAAGCGATTTCGGCAATAAAATTTAAAACGCGTGTAAAACATAAACCAAACGATGAAATTGGTTATTTCTTCATGTATAATGATCAACTCGATACTCCCTAGCCCCCAACAGCCTTTTTTTTTCATAACACTTTAACCAGAGTGACGGGAGAGCGGCATTTCAGAAAACGTGCTTATCTCGGCGAGAAAAAGCGATTTCGGCAATAAAATTTAAAACGCGTGTAAAACATAAACCAAACGATGAAATTGGTTATTTCTTCATGTATAATGATCAACTCGATACTCCCTAGCCCCCAACAGCCTTTTTTTTCATAACACTTTAACCAGAGTGACGGGAGAGCGGCATTTCAGAAAACGTGCTTATCTCGGCGAGAAAAAGCGATTTCGGCAATAAAATTTAAAACGCGTGTAAAACATAAACCAAACGATGAAATTGGTTATTTCTTCATGTATAATGATCAACTCGATACTCCCTAGCCCCCAACAGCCTTTTTTTTCATAACACTTTAACCAGAGTGACGGGAGAGCGGCATTTCAGAAAACGTGCTTATCTCGGCGAGAAAAAGCGATTTCGGCAATAAAATTTAAAACGCGTGTAAAACATAAACCAAACGATGAAATTGGTTATTTCTTCATGTATAATGATCAACTCGATACTCCCTAGCCCCCAACAGCCTTTTTTTTCATAACACTTTAACCAGAGTGACGGGAGAGCGGCATTTCAGAAAACGTGCTTATCTCGGCGAGAAAAAGCGATTTCGGCAATAAAATTTAAAACGCGTGTAAAACATAAACCAAACGATGAAATTTGGTTATTTCTTCATGTATAATGATCAACTCGATACTCCCTAGCCCCCAACAGCCTTTTTTTTCATAACACTTTAACCAGAGTGACGGGAGAGCGGCATTTCAGAAAACGTGCTTATCTCGGCGAGAAAAAGCGATTTCGGCAATAAAATTTAAAACGCGTGTAAAACATAAAGCAAACGATGAAATTGGTTATTTCTTCATGTATAATGATCAACTCGATACTCCCTAGCCCCCAACAGCCTTTTTTTTCATAACACTTTAACCAGAGTGACGGGGAGAGCGGCATTTCAGAAAACGTGCTTATCTCGGCGAGAAAAAGCGATTTCGGCAATAAAATTTAAAACGCGTGTAAAACATAAAGCAAACGATGAAATTGGTTATTTCTTCATGTATAATGATCAACTCGATACTCCCTAGCCCCCAACAGCCTTTTTTTTCATAACACTTTAACCAGAGTGACGGGAGAGCGGCATTTCAGAAAACGTGCTTATCTCGGCGAGAAAAAGCGATTTCGGCAATAAAATTTAAAACGCGTGTAAAACATAAAGCCAAACGATGAAATTGGTTATTTCTTCATGTATAATGATCAACTCGATACTCCCTAGCCCCCAACAGCCTTTTTTTTTCATAACACTTTAACCAGAGTGACGGGAGAGCGGCATTTCAGAAAACGTGCTTATCTCGGCGAGAAAAAGCGATTTCGGCAATAAAATTTAAAACGCGTGTAAACATAAACCAAACGATGAAAATTGGTTATTTCTTCATGTATAATGATCAACTCGATACTCCCTAGCCCCCAACAGCCTTTTTTTTCATAACACTTTAACCAGAGTGACGGGAGAGCGGCATTTCAGAAAACGTGCTTATCTCGGCGAGAAAAAGCGATTTCGGCAATAAAATTTAAAACGCGTGTAAAACATAAAGCCAAACGATGAAATTGGTTATTTCTTCATGTATAATGATCAACTCGATACTCCCTAGCCCCCAACAGCCTTTTTTTTCATAACACTTTAACCAGAGTGACGGGAGAGCGGCATTTCAGAAAACGTGCTTATCTCGGCGAGAAAAAGCGATTTCGGCAATAAAATTTAAAACGCGTTGTAAAACATAAACCAAACGATGAAATTGGTTATTTCTTCATGTATAATGATCAACTCGATACTCCCTAGCCCCCAACAGCCTTTTTTTTCATAACACTTTAACCAGAGTGACGGGAGAGCGGCATTTCAGAAAACGTGCTTATCTCGGCGAGAAAAAGCGATTTCGGCAATAAAATTTAAAACGCGTGTAAAACATAAACCAAACGATGAAATTGGTTATTTCTTCATGTATAATGATCAACTCGATACTCCCTAGCCCCCAACAGCCTTTTTTTTCATAACACTTTAACCAGAGTGACGGGAGAGCGGCATTTCAGAAAACGTGCTTATCTCGGCGAGAAAAAGCGATTTCGGCAATAAAATTTAAAACGCGTGTAAAACATAAACCAAACGATGAAATTGGTTATTTCTTCATGTATAATGATCAACTCGATACTCCCTAGCCCCCAACAGCCTTTTTTTTCATAACACTTTAACCAGAGTGACGGGGAGAGCGGCATTTCAGAAAACGTGCTTATCTCGGCGAGAAAAAGCGATTTCGGCAATAAAATTTAAAACGCGTGTAAAACATAAACCAAACGATGAAATTGGTTATTTCTTCATGTATAATGATCAACTCGATACTCCCTAGCCCCCAACAGCCTTTTTTTTCATAACACTTTAACCAGAGTGACGGGAGAGCGGCATTTCAGAAAACGTGCTTATCTCGGCGAGAAAAAGCGATTTCGGCAATAAAATTTAAAACGCGTGTAAAACATAAACCAAACGATGAAATTGGTTATTTCTTCATGTATAATGATCAACTCGATACTCCCTAGCCCCCAACAGCCTTTTTTTTCATAACACTTTAACCAGAGTGACGGGAGAGCGGCATTTCAGAAAACGTGCTTATCTCGGCGAGAAAAAGCGATTTCGGCAATAAAATTTAAAACGCGTGTAAAACATAAACCAAACGATGAAATTGGTTATTTCTTCATGTATAATGATCAACTCGATACTCCCTAGCCCCCAACAGCCTTTTTTTTCATAACACTTTAACCAGAGTGACGGGGAGAGCGGCATTTCAGAAAACGTGCTTATCTCGGCGAGAAAAAGCGATTTCGGCAATAAAATTTAAAACGCGTGTAAAACATAAACCAAACGATGAAATTGGTTATTTCTTCATGTATAATGATCAACTCGATACTCCCTAGCCCCCAACAGCCTTTTTTTTCATAACACTTTAACCAGAGTGACGGGAGAGCGGCATTTCAGAAAACGTGCTTATCTCGGCGAGAAAAAGCGATTTCGGCAATAAAATTTAAAACGCGTGTAAAACATAAACCAAACGATGAAATTGGTTATTTCTTCATGTATAATGATCAACTCGATACTCCCTAGCCCCCAACAGCCTTTTTTTTCATAACACTTTAACCAGAGTGACGGGAGAGCGGCATTTCAGAAAACGTGCTTATCTCGGCGAGAAAAAGCGATTTCGGCAATAAAATTTAAAACGCGTGTAAAACATAAACCAAACGATGAAATTGGTTATTTCTTCATGTATAATGATCAACTCGATACTCCCTAGCCCCCAACAGCCTTTTTTTTCATAACACTTTAACCAGAGTGACGGGAGAGCGGCATTTCAGAAAACGTGCTTATCTCGGCGAGAAAAAGCGATTTCGGCAATAAAATTTAAAACGCGTGTAAAACATAAACCAAACGATGAAATTGGTTATTTCTTCATGTATAATGATCAACTCGATACTCCCTAGCCCCCAACAGCCTTTTTTTTCATAACACTTTAACCAGAGTGACGGGAGAGCGGCATTTCAGAAAACGTGCTTATCTCGGCGAGAAAAAGCGATTTCGGCAATAAAATTTAAAACGCGTGTAAAACATAAACCAAACGATGAAATTGGTTATTTCTTCATGTATAATGATCAACTCGATACTCCCTAGCCCCCAACAGCCTTTTTTTTCATAACACTTTAACCAGAGTGACGGGAGAGCGGCATTTCAGAAAACGTGCTTATCTCGGCGAGAAAAAGCGATTTCGGCAATAAAATTTAAAACGCGTGTAAAACATAAAGCCAAACGATGAAATTGGTTATTTCTTCATGTATAATGATCAACTCGATACTCCCTAGCCCCCAACAGCCTTTTTTTTCATAACACTTTAACCAGAGTGACGGGAGAGCGGCATTTCAGAAAACGTGCTTATCTCGGCGAGAAAAAGCGATTTCGGCAATAAAATTTAAAACGCGTGTAAACATAAACCAAACGATGAAATTGGTTATTTCTTCATGTATAATGATCAACTCGATACTCCCTAGCCCCCAACAGCCTTTTTTTTCATAACACTTTAACCAGAGTGACGGGAGAGCGGCATTTCAGAAAACGTGCTTATCTCGGCGAGAAAAAGCGATTTCGGCAATAAAATTTAAAACGCGTGTAAAACATAAACCAAACGATGAAATTGGTTATTTCTTCATGTATAATGATCAACTCGATACTCCCTAGCCCCCAACAGCCTTTTTTTTCATAACACTTTAACCAGAGTGACGGGAGAGCGGCATTTCAGAAAACGTGCTTATCTCGGCGAGAAAAAGCGATTTCGGCAATAAAATTTAAAACGCGTGTAAAACATAAACCAAACGATGAAATTGGTTATTTCTTCATGTATAATGATCAACTCGATACTCCCTAGCCCCCAACAGCCTTTTTTTTCATAACACTTTAACCAGAGTGACGGGAGAGCGGCATTTCAGAAAACGTGCTTATCTCGGCGAGAAAAAGCGATTTCGGCAATAAAATTTAAAACGCGTGTAAAACATAAACCAAACGATGAAATTGGTTATTTCTTCATGTATAATGATCAACTCGATACTCCCTAGCCCCCAACAGCCTTTTTTTTCATAACACTTTAACCAGAGTGACGGGAGAGCGGCATTTCAGAAAACGTGCTTATCTCGGCGAGAAAAAGCGATTTCGGCAATAAAATTTAAAACGCGTGTAAAACATAAACCAAACGATGAATTGGTTATTTCTTCATGTATAATGATCAACTCGATACTCCCTAGCCCCCAACAGCCTTTTTTTTCATAACACTTTAACCAGAGTGACGGTGGAGAGCGGCATTTCAGAAAACGTGCTTATCTCGGCGAGAAAAAGCGATTTCGGCAATAAAATTTAAAACGCGTGTAAAACATAAACCAAACGATGAAATTGGTTATTTCTTCATGTATAATGATCAACTCGATACTCCCTAGCCCCCCAACAGCCTTTTTTTTCATAACACTTTAACCAGAGTGACGGGAGAGCGGCATTTCAGAAAACGTGCTTATCTCGGCGAGAAAAAGCGATTTCGGCAATAAAATTTAAAACGCGTGTAAAACATAAACCAAACGATGAAATTGGTTATTTCTTCATGTATAATGATCAACTCGATACTCCCTAGCCCCCAACAGCCTTTTTTTTCATAACACTTTAACCAGAGTGACGGGAGAGCGGCATTTCAGAAAACGTGCTTATCTCGGCGAGAAAAAGCGATTTCGGCAATAAAATTTAAAACGCGTGTAAAACATAAACCAAACGATGAAATTGGTTATTTCTTCATGTATAATGATCAACTCGATACTCCCTAGCCCCCAACAGCCTTTTTTTTCATAACACTTTAACCAGAGTGACGGGAGAGCGGCATTTCAGAAAACGTGCTTATCTCGGCGAGAAAAAGCGATTTCGGCAATAAAATTTAAAACGCGTGTAAAACATAAACCAAACGATGAAATTGGTTATTTCTTCATGTATAATGATCAACTCGATACTCCCTAGCCCCCAACAGCCTTTTTTTTCATAACACTTTAACCAGAGTGACGGGAGAGCGGCATTTCAGAAAACGTGCTTATCTCGGCGAGAAAAAGCGATTTCGGCAATAAAATTTAAAACGCGTGTAAAACATAAACCAAACGATGAAATTGGTTATTTCTTCATGTATAATGATCAACTCGATACTCCCTAGCCCCCAACAGCCTTTTTTTTCATAACACTTTAACCAGAGTGACGGGAGAGCGGCATTTCAGAAAAACGTGCTTATCTCGGCGAGAAAAAGCGATTTCGGCAATAAAATTTAAAACGCGTGTAAAACATAAACCAAACGATGAAATTGGTTATTTCTTCATGTATAATGATCAACTCGATACTCCCTAGCCCCCAACAGCCTTTTTTTTCATAACACTTTAACCAGAGTGACGGGAGAGCGGCATTTCAGAAAACGTGCTTATCTCGGCGAGAAAAAGCGATTTCGGCAATAAAATTTAAAACGCGTGTAAAACATAAACCAAACGATGAAATTGGTTATTTCTTCATGTATAATGATCAACTCGATACTCCCTAGCCCCCAACAGCCTTTTTTTTCATAACACTTTAACCAGAGTGACGGGAGAGCGGCATTTCAGAAAACGTGCTTATCTCGGCGAGAAAAAGCGATTTCGGCAATAAAATTTAAAACGCGTGTAAAACATAAACCAAACGATGAAATTGGTTATTTCTTCATGTATAATGATCAACTCGATACTCCCTAGCCCCCAACAGCCTTTTTTTTCATAACACTTTAACCAGAGTGACGGGAGAGCGGCATTTCAGAAAACGTGCTTATCTCGGCGAGAAAAGCGATTTCGGCAATAAAATTTAAAACGCGTGTAAAACATAAACCAAACGATGAAATTGGTTATTTCTTCATGTATAATGATCAACTCGATACTCCCTAGCCCCCAACAGCCTTTTTTTTCATAACACTTTAACCAGAGTGACGGGAGAGCGGCATTTCAGAAAACGTGCTTATCTCGGCGAGAAAAAGCGATTTCGGCAATAAAATTTAAAACGCGTGTAAAACATAAACCAAACGATGAAATTGGTTATTTCTTCATGTATAATGATCAACTCGATACTCCCTAGCCCCCAACAGCCTTTTTTTTCATAACACTTTAACCAGAGTGACGGGAGAGCGGCATTTCAGAAAACGTGCTTATCTCGGCGAGAAAAAGCGATTTCGGCAATAAAATTTAAAACGCGTGTAAAACATAAACCAAACGATGAAATTGGTTATTTCTTCATGTATAATGATCAACTCGATACTCCCTAGCCCCCAACAGCCTTTTTTTTCATAACACTTTAACCAGAGTGACGGGAGAGCGGCATTTCAGAAAACGTGCTTATCTCGGCGAGAAAAAGCGATTTCGGCAATAAAATTTAAAACGCGTGTAAAACATAAACCAAACGATGAAATTGGTTATTTCTTCATGTATAATGATCAACTCGATACTCCCTAGCCCCCAACAGCCTTTTTTTTCATAACACTTTAACCAGAGTGACGGGAGAGCGGCATTTCAGAAAACGTGCTTATCTCGGCGAGAAAAAGCGATTTCGGCAATAAAATTTAAAACGCGTGTAAAACATAAACCAAACGATGAAATTGGTTATTTCTTCATGTATAATGATCAACTCGATACTCCCTAGCCCCCAACAGCCTTTTTTTTCATAACACTTTAACCAGAGTGACGGGGAGAGCGGCATTTCAGAAAACGTGCTTATCTCGGCGAGAAAAAGCGATTTCGGCAATAAAATTTAAAACGCGTGTAAAACATAAACCAAACGATGAAATTGGTTATTTCTTCATGTATAATGATCAACTCGATACTCCCTAGCCCCCAACAGCCTTTTTTTTCATAACACTTTAACCAGAGTGACGGGGAGAGCGGCATTTCAGAAAACGTGCTTATCTCGGCGAGAAAAAGCGATTTCGGCAATAAAATTTAAAACGCGTGTAAAACATAAACCAAACGATGAAATTGGTTATTTCTTCATGTATAATGATCAACTCGATACTCCCTAGCCCCCAACAGCCTTTTTTTTCATAACACTTTAACCAGAGTGACGGGAGAGCGGCATTTCAGAAAACGTGCTTATCTCGGCGAGAAAAAGCGATTTCGGCAATAAAATTTAAAACGCGTGTAAAACATAAACCAAACGATGAAATTGGTTATTTCTTCATGTATAATGATCAACTCGATACTCCCTAGCCCCCAACAGCCTTTTTTTCATAACACTTTAACCAGAGTGACGGGAGAGCGGCATTTCAGAAAACGTGCTTATCTCGGCGAGAAAAAGCGATTTCGGCAATAAAATTTAAAACGCGTGTAAAACATAAACCAAACGATGAAATTGGTTATTTCTTCATGTATAATGATCAACTCGATACTGCCTAGCCCCCAACAGCCTCTTTTTTCATAACACTTTAACCAGAGTGACGGGGAGAGCGGCATTTCAGAAAACGTGCTTATCTCGGCGAGAAAAGCGATTTCGGCAATAAAATTTAAAACGGGTGTAAAACATAAACCAAACGATGAAATTGGTTATTTCTTCATGTATAATGATCAACTCGATACTCCCTAGCCCCCAACAGCCTTTTTTTTCATAACACTTTAACCAGAGTGACGGGAGAGCGGCATTTCAGAAAACGTGCTTATCTCGGCGAGAAAAAGCGATTTCGGCAATAAAATTTAAAACGCGTGTAAAACATAAACCAAACGATGAAATTGGTTATTTCTTCATGTATAATGATCAACTCGATACTCCCTAGCCCCCAACAGCCTTTTTTTTCATAACACTTTAACCAGAGTGACGGGAGAGCGGCATTTCAGAAAACGTGCTTATCTCGGCGAGAAAAAGCGATTTCGGCAATAAAATTTAAAACGCGTGTAAAACATAAACCAAACGATGAAATTGGTTATTTCTTCATGTATAATGATCAACTCGATACTCCCTAGCCCCCAACAGCCTTTTTTTTCATAACACTTTAACCAGAGTGACGGGAGAGCGGCATTTCAGAAAACGTGCTTATCTCGGCGAGAAAAAGCGATTTCGGCAATAAAATTTAAAACGCGTGTAAAACATAAACCAAACGATGAAATTGGTTATTTCTTCATGTATAATGATCAACTCGATACTCCCTAGCCCCCAACAGCCTTTTTTTTCATAACACTTTAACCAGAGTGACGGGAGAGCGGCATTTCAGAAAACGTGCTTATCTCGGCGAGAAAAAGCGATTTCGGCAATAAAATTTAAAACGCGTGTAAAACATAAACCAAACGATGAAATTGGTTATTTCTTCATGTATAATGATCAACTCGATACTCCCTAGCCCCCAACAGCCTTTTTTTTCATAACACTTTAACCAGAGTGACGGGAGAGCGGCATTTCAGAAAACGTGCTTATCTCGGCGAGAAAAAGCGATTTCGGCAATAAAATTTAAAACGCGTGTAAAACATAAACCAAACGATGAAATTGGTTATTTCTTCATGTATAATGATCAACTCGATACTCCCTAGCCCCCAACAGCCTTTTTTTTCATAACACTTTAACCAGAGTGACGGGAGAGCGGCATTTCAGAAAACGTGCTTATCTCGGCGAGAAAAAGCGATTTCGGCAATAAAATTTAAAACGCGTGTAAAACATAAACCAAACGATGAAATTGGTTATTTCTTCATGTATAATGATCAACTCGATACTCCCTAGCCCCCAACAGCCTTTTTTTTCATAACACTTT
This sequence comes from Syngnathus leptorhynchus, assembly GCF_054491065.1. Lineage (NCBI taxonomy): Eukaryota > Metazoa > Chordata > Actinopteri > Syngnathiformes > Syngnathidae > Syngnathus > Syngnathus leptorhynchus. The sequence continues at coordinate 55,615 of NW_028232129.1, read as the reverse complement.
AACCAGAGTGACGGGAGAGCGGCATTTCAGAAAACGTGCTTATCTCGGCGAGAAAAAGCGATTTCGGCAATAAAATTTAAAACGCGTGTAAAACATAAACCAAACGATGAAATTGGTTATTTCTTCATGTATAATGATCAACTCGATACTCCCTAGCCCCCAACAGCCTTTTTTTTCATAACACTTTAACCAGAGTGACGGGAGAGCGGCATTTCAGAAAACGTGCTTATCTCGGCGAGAAAAAGCGATTTCGGCAATAAAATTTAAAACGCGTGTAAAACATAAACCAAACGATGAAATTGGTTATTTCTTCATGTATAATGATCAACTCGATACTCCCTAGCCCCCAACAGCCTTTTTTTTCATAACACTTTAACCAGAGTGACGGGAGAGCGGCATTTCAGAAAACGTGCTTATCTCGGCGAGAAAAAGCGATTTCGGCAATAAAATTTAAAACGCGTGTAAAACATAAACCAAACGATGAAATTGGTTATTTCTTCATGTATAATGATCAACTCGATACTCCCTAGCCCCCAACAGCCTTTTTTTTCATAACACTTTAACCAGAGTGACGGGAGAGCGGCATTTCAGAAAACGTGCTTATCTCGGCGAGAAAAAGCGATTTCGGCAATAAAATTTAAAACGCGTGTAAAACATAAACCAAACGATGAAATTGGTTATTTCTTCATGTATAATGATCAACTCGATACTCCCTAGCCCCCAACAGCCTTTTTTTTCATAACACTTTAACCAGAGTGACGGGAGAGCGGCATTTCAGAAAACGTGCTTATCTCGGCGAGAAAAAGCGATTTCGGCAATAAAATTTAAAACGCGTGTAAAACATAAACCAAACGATGAAATTGGTTATTTCTTCATGTATAATGATCAACTCGATACTCCCTAGCCCCCAACAGCCTTTTTTTTCATAACACTTTAACCAGAGTGACGGGAGAGCGGCATTTCAGAAAACGTGCTTATCTCGGCGAGAAAAAGCGATTTCGGCAATAAAATTTAAAACGCGTGTAAAACATAAACCAAACGATGAAATTGGTTATTTCTTCATGTATAATGATCAACTCGATACTCCCTAGCCCCCAACAGCCTTTTTTTTCATAACACTTTAACCAGAGTGACGGGAGAGCGGCATTTCAGAAAACGTGCTTATCTCGGCGAGAAAAAGCGATTTCGGCAATAAAATTTAAAACGCGTGTAAAACATAAACCAAACGATGAAATTGGTTATTTCTTCATGTATAATGATCAACTCGATACTCCCTAGCCCCCAACAGCCTTTTTTTTCATAACACTTTAACCAGAGTGACGGGAGAGCGGCATTTCAGAAAACGTGCTTATCTCGGCGAGAAAAAGCGATTTCGGCAATAAAATTTAAAACGCGTGTAAAACATAAACCAAACGATGAAATTGGTTATTTCTTCATGTATAATGATCAACTCGATACTCCCTAGCCCCCAACAGCCTTTTTTTTCATAACACTTTAACCAGAGTGACGGGAGAGCGGCATTTCAGAAAACGTGCTTATCTCGGCGAGAAAAAGCGATTTCGGCAATAAAATTTAAAACGCGTGTAAAACATAAACCAAACGATGAAATTGGTTATTTCTTCATGTATAATGATCAACTCGATACTCCCTAGCCCCCAACAGCCTTTTTTTTCATAACACTTTAACCAGAGTGACGGGAGAGCGGCATTTCAGAAAACGTGCTTATCTCGGCGAGAAAAAGCGATTTCGGCAATAAAATTTAAAACGCGTGTAAAACATAAACCAAACGATGAAATTGGTTATTTCTTCATGTATAATGATCAACTCGATACTCCCTAGCCCCCAACAGCCTTTTTTTTCATAACACTTTAACCAGAGTGACGGGAGAGCGGCATTTCAGAAAACGTGCTTATCTCGGCGAGAAAAAGCGATTTCGGCAATAAAATTTAAAACGCGTGTAAAACATAAACCAAACGATGAAATTGGTTATTTCTTCATGTATAATGATCAACTCGATACTCCCTAGCCCCCAACAGCCTTTTTTTTCATAACACTTTAACCAGAGTGACGGGAGAGCGGCATTTCAGAAAACGTGCTTATCTCGGCGAGAAAAAGCGATTTCGGCAATAAAATTTAAAACGCGTGTAAAACATAAACCAAACGATGAAATTGGTTATTTCTTCATGTATAATGATCAACTCGATACTCCCTAGCCCCCAACAGCCTTTTTTTTCATAACACTTTAACCAGAGTGACGGGAGAGCGGCATTTCAGAAAACGTGCTTATCTCGGCGAGAAAAAGCGATTTCGGCAATAAAATTTAAAACGCGTGTAAAACATAAACCAAACGATGAAATTGGTTATTTCTTCATGTATAATGATCAACTCGATACTCCCTAGCCCCCAACAGCCTTTTTTTTCATAACACTTTAACCAGAGTGACGGGAGAGCGGCATTTCAGAAAACGTGCTTATCTCGGCGAGAAAAAGCGATTTCGGCAATAAAATTTAAAACGCGTGTAAAACATAAACCAAACGATGAAATTGGTTATTTCTTCATGTATAATGATCAACTCGATACTCCCTAGCCCCCAACAGCCTTTTTTTTCATAACACTTTAACCAGAGTGACGGGAGAGCGGCATTTCAGAAAACGTGCTTATCTCGGCGAGAAAAAGCGATTTCGGCAATAAAATTTAAAACGCGTGTAAAACATAAACCAAACGATGAAATTGGTTATTTCTTCATGTATAATGATCAACTCGATACTCCCTAGCCCCCAACAGCCTTTTTTTTCATAACACTTTAACCAGAGTGACGGGAGAGCGGCATTTCAGAAAACGTGCTTATCTCGGCGAGAAAAAGCGATTTCGGCAATAAAATTTAAAACGCGTGTAAAACATAAACCAAACGATGAAATTGGTTATTTCTTCATGTATAATGATCAACTCGATACTCCCTAGCCCCCAACAGCCTTTTTTTTCATAACACTTTAACCAGAGTGACGGGAGAGCGGCATTTCAGAAAACGTGCTTATCTCGGCGAGAAAAAGCGATTTCGGCAATAAAATTTAAAACGCGTGTAAAACATAAACCAAACGATGAAATTGGTTATTTCTTCATGTATAATGATCAACTCGATACTCCCTAGCCCCCAACAGCCTTTTTTTTCATAACACTTTAACCAGAGTGACGGGAGAGCGGCATTTCAGAAAACGTGCTTATCTCGGCGAGAAAAAGCGATTTCGGCAATAAAATTTAAAACGCGTGTAAAACATAAACCAAACGATGAAATTGGTTATTTCTTCATGTATAATGATCAACTCGATACTCCCTAGCCCCCAACAGCCTTTTTTTTCATAACACTTTAACCAGAGTGACGGGAGAGCGGCATTTCAGAAAACGTGCTTATCTCGGCGAGAAAAAGCGATTTCGGCAATAAAATTTAAAACGCGTGTAAAACATAAACCAAACGATGAAATTGGTTATTTCTTCATGTATAATGATCAACTCGATACTCCCTAGCCCCCAACAGCCTTTTTTTTCATAACACTTTAACCAGAGTGACGGGAGAGCGGCATTTCAGAAAACGTGCTTATCTCGGCGAGAAAAAGCGATTTCGGCAATAAAATTTAAAACGCGTGTAAAACATAAACCAAACGATGAAATTGGTTATTTCTTCATGTATAATGATCAACTCGATACTCCCTAGCCCCCAACAGCCTTTTTTTTCATAACACTTTAACCAGAGTGACGGGAGAGCGGCATTTCAGAAAACGTGCTTATCTCGGCGAGAAAAAGCGATTTCGGCAATAAAATTTAAAACGCGTGTAAAACATAAACCAAACGATGAAATTGGTTATTTCTTCATGTATAATGATCAACTCGATACTCCCTAGCCCCCAACAGCCTTTTTTTTCATAACACTTTAACCAGAGTGACGGGAGAGCGGCATTTCAGAAAACGTGCTTATCTCGGCGAGAAAAAGCGATTTCGGCAATAAAATTTAAAACGCGTGTAAAACATAAACCAAACGATGAAATTGGTTATTTCTTCATGTATAATGATCAACTCGATACTCCCTAGCCCCCAACAGCCTTTTTTTTCATAACACTTTAACCAGAGTGACGGGAGAGCGGCATTTCAGAAAACGTGCTTATCTCGGCGAGAAAAAGCGATTTCGGCAATAAAATTTAAAACGCGTGTAAAACATAAACCAAACGATGAAATTGGTTATTTCTTCATGTATAATGATCAACTCGATACTCCCTAGCCCCCAACAGCCTTTTTTTTCATAACACTTTAACCAGAGTGACGGGAGAGCGGCATTTCAGAAAACGTGCTTATCTCGGCGAGAAAAAGCGATTTCGGCAATAAAATTTAAAACGCGTGTAAAACATAAACCAAACGATGAAATTGGTTATTTCTTCATGTATAATGATCAACTCGATACTCCCTAGCCCCCAACAGCCTTTTTTTTCATAACACTTTAACCAGAGTGACGGGAGAGCGGCATTTCAGAAAACGTGCTTATCTCGGCGAGAAAAAGCGATTTCGGCAATAAAATTTAAAACGCGTGTAAAACATAAACCAAACGATGAAATTGGTTATTTCTTCATGTATAATGATCAACTCGATACTCCCTAGCCCCCAACAGCCTTTTTTTTCATAACACTTTAACCAGAGTGACGGGAGAGCGGCATTTCAGAAAACGTGCTTATCTCGGCGAGAAAAAGCGATTTCGGCAATAAAATTTAAAACGCGTGTAAAACATAAACCAAACGATGAAATTGGTTATTTCTTCATGTATAATGATCAACTCGATACTCCCTAGCCCCCAACAGCCTTTTTTTTCATAACACTTTAACCAGAGTGACGGGAGAGCGGCATTTCAGAAAACGTGCTTATCTCGGCGAGAAAAAGCGATTTCGGCAATAAAATTTAAAACGCGTGTAAAACATAAACCAAACGATGAAATTGGTTATTTCTTCATGTATAATGATCAACTCGATACTCCCTAGCCCCCAACAGCCTTTTTTTTCATAACACTTTAACCAGAGTGACGGGAGAGCGGCATTTCAGAAAACGTGCTTATCTCGGCGAGAAAAAGCGATTTCGGCAATAAAATTTAAAACGCGTGTAAAACATAAACCAAACGATGAAATTGGTTATTTCTTCATGTATAATGATCAACTCGATACTCCCTAGCCCCCAACAGCCTTTTTTTTCATAACACTTTAACCAGAGTGACGGGAGAGCGGCATTTCAGAAAACGTGCTTATCTCGGCGAGAAAAAGCGATTTCGGCAATAAAATTTAAAACGCGTGTAAAACATAAACCAAACGATGAAATTGGTTATTTCTTCATGTATAATGATCAACTCGATACTCCCTAGCCCCCAACAGCCTTTTTTTTCATAACACTTTAACCAGAGTGACGGGAGAGCGGCATTTCAGAAAACGTGCTTATCTCGGCGAGAAAAAGCGATTTCGGCAATAAAATTTAAAACGCGTGTAAAACATAAACCAAACGATGAAATTGGTTATTTCTTCATGTATAATGATCAACTCGATACTCCCTAGCCCCCAACAGCCTTTTTTTTCATAACACTTTAACCAGAGTGACGGGAGAGCGGCATTTCAGAAAACGTGCTTATCTCGGCGAGAAAAAGCGATTTCGGCAATAAAATTTAAAACGCGTGTAAAACATAAACCAAACGATGAAATTGGTTATTTCTTCATGTATAATGATCAACTCGATACTCCCTAGCCCCCAACAGCCTTTTTTTTCATAACACTTTAACCAGAGTGACGGGAGAGCGGCATTTCAGAAAACGTGCTTATCTCGGCGAGAAAAAGCGATTTCGGCAATAAAATTTAAAACGCGTGTAAAACATAAACCAAACGATGAAATTGGTTATTTCTTCATGTATAATGATCAACTCGATACTCCCTAGCCCCCAACAGCCTTTTTTTTCATAACACTTTAACCAGAGTGACGGGAGAGCGGCATTTCAGAAAACGTGCTTATCTCGGCGAGAAAAAGCGATTTCGGCAATAAAATTTAAAACGCGTGTAAAACATAAACCAAACGATGAAATTGGTTATTTCTTCATGTATAATGATCAACTCGATACTCCCTAGCCCCCAACAGCCTTTTTTTTCATAACACTTTAACCAGAGTGACGGGAGAGCGGCATTTCAGAAAACGTGCTTATCTCGGCGAGAAAAAGCGATTTCGGCAATAAAATTTAAAACGCGTGTAAAACATAAACCAAACGATGAAATTGGTTATTTCTTCATGTATAATGATCAACTCGATACTCCCTAGCCCCCAACAGCCTTTTTTTTCATAACACTTTAACCAGAGTGACGGGAGAGCGGCATTTCAGAAAACGTGCTTATCTCGGCGAGAAAAAGCGATTTCGGCAATAAAATTTAAAACGCGTGTAAAACATAAACCAAACGATGAAATTGGTTATTTCTTCATGTATAATGATCAACTCGATACTCCCTAGCCCCCAACAGCCTTTTTTTTCATAACACTTTAACCAGAGTGACGGGAGAGCGGCATTTCAGAAAACGTGCTTATCTCGGCGAGAAAAAGCGATTTCGGCAATAAAATTTAAAACGCGTGTAAAACATAAACCAAACGATGAAATTGGTTATTTCTTCATGTATAATGATCAACTCGATACTCCCTAGCCCCCAACAGCCTTTTTTTTCATAACACTTTAACCAGAGTGACGGGAGAGCGGCATTTCAGAAAACGTGCTTATCTCGGCGAGAAAAAGCGATTTCGGCAATAAAATTTAAAACGCGTGTAAAACATAAACCAAACGATGAAATTGGTTATTTCTTCATGTATAATGATCAACTCGATACTCCCTAGCCCCCAACAGCCTTTTTTTTCATAACACTTTAACCAGAGTGACGGGAGAGCGGCATTTCAGAAAACGTGCTTATCTCGGCGAGAAAAAGCGATTTCGGCAATAAAATTTAAAACGCGTGTAAAACATAAACCAAACGATGAAATTGGTTATTTCTTCATGTATAATGATCAACTCGATACTCCCTAGCCCCCAACAGCCTTTTTTTTCATAACACTTTAACCAGAGTGACGGGAGAGCGGCATTTCAGAAAACGTGCTTATCTCGGCGAGAAAAAGCGATTTCGGCAATAAAATTTAAAACGCGTGTAAAACATAAACCAAACGATGAAATTGGTTATTTCTTCATGTATAATGATCAACTCGATACTCCCTAGCCCCCAACAGCCTTTTTTTTCATAACACTTTAACCAGAGTGACGGGAGAGCGGCATTTCAGAAAACGTGCTTATCTCGGCGAGAAAAAGCGATTTCGGCAATAAAATTTAAAACGCGTGTAAAACATAAACCAAACGATGAAATTGGTTATTTCTTCATGTATAATGATCAACTCGATACTCCCTAGCCCCCAACAGCCTTTTTTTTCATAACACTTTAACCAGAGTGACGGGAGAGCGGCATTTCAGAAAACGTGCTTATCTCGGCGAGAAAAAGCGATTTCGGCAATAAAATTTAAAACGCGTGTAAAACATAAACCAAACGATGAAATTGGTTATTTCTTCATGTATAATGATCAACTCGATACTCCCTAGCCCCCAACAGCCTTTTTTTTCATAACACTTTAACCAGAGTGACGGGAGAGCGGCATTTCAGAAAACGTGCTTATCTCGGCGAGAAAAAGCGATTTCGGCAATAAAATTTAAAACGCGTGTAAAACATAAACCAAACGATGAAATTGGTTATTTCTTCATGTATAATGATCAACTCGATACTCCCTAGCCCCCAACAGCCTTTTTTTTCATAACACTTTAACCAGAGTGACGGGAGAGCGGCATTTCAGAAAACGTGCTTATCTCGGCGAGAAAAAGCGATTTCGGCAATAAAATTTAAAACGCGTGTAAAACATAAACCAAACGATGAAATTGGTTATTTCTTCATGTATAATGATCAACTCGATACTCCCTAGCCCCCAACAGCCTTTTTTTTCATAACACTTTAACCAGAGTGACGGGAGAGCGGCATTTCAGAAAACGTGCTTATCTCGGCGAGAAAAAGCGATTTCGGCAATAAAATTTAAAACGCGTGTAAAACATAAACCAAACGATGAAATTGGTTATTTCTTCATGTATAATGATCAACTCGATACTCCCTAGCCCCCAACAGCCTTTTTTTTCATAACACTTTAACCAGAGTGACGGGAGAGCGGCATTTCAGAAAACGTGCTTATCTCGGCGAGAAAAATTCGGCAATAAAATTTAAAACGCGTGTAAAACATAAACCAAACGATGAAATTGGTTATTTCTTCATGTATAATGATCAACTCGATACTCCCTAGCCCCCAACAGCCTTTTTTTTCATAACACTTTAACCAGAGTGACGGGAGAGCGGCATTTCAGAAAACGTGCTTATCTCGGCGAGAAAAAGCGATTTCGGCAATAAAATTTAAAACGCGTGTAAAACATAAACCAAACGATGAAATTGGTTATTTCTTCATGTATAATGATCAACTCGATACTCCCTAGCCCCCAACAGCCTTTTTTTTCATAACACTTTAACCAGAGTGACGGGAGAGCGGCATTTCAGAAAACGTGCTTATCTCGGCGAGAAAAAGCCATTTCGGCAATAAAATTTAAAACGCGTGTAAAACATAAACCAAACGATGAAATTGGTTATTTCTTCATGTATAATGATCAACTCGATACTCCCTAGCACCCAACAGCCTTTTTTTTCATAACACTTTAACCAGAGTGACGGGAGAGCGGCATTTCAGAAAACGTGCTTATCTCGGCGAGAAAAAGCGATTTCGGCAATAAAATTTAAAACGCGTGTAAAACATAAACCAAACGATGAAATTGGTTATTTCTTCATGTATAATGATCAACTCGATACTCCCTAGCCCCCAACAGCCTTTTTTTTCATAACACTTTAACCAGAGTGACGGTAGAGCGGCATTTCAGAAAACGTGCTTATCTCGGCGAGAAAAAGTCATTTCGGCAATAAAATTTAAAACGCGTGTAAAACATAAACCAAACGATGAAATTGGTTATTTCTTCATGTATAATGATCAACTCGATACTCCCTAGCCCCCAACAGCCTTTTTTTTCATAACACTTTAACCAGAGTGACGGGAGAGCGGCATTTCAGAAAACGTGCTTATCTCGGCGAGAAAAAGCGATTTCGGCAACAAAATTTAAAACGCGTGTAAAACATAAACCAAACGATGAAATTGGTTATTTCTTCACGTATAATGATCAACTCGATACTCCCTAGCCCCCAACAGCCTTTTTTTTCATAACACTTTAACCAGAGTGACGGGAGAGCGGCATTTCAGAAAACGTGCTTATCTCGGCGAGAAAAAGCGATTTCGGCAACAAAATTTAAAACGCGTGTAAAACATAAACCAAACGATGAAATTGTTTATTTCTTCATGTATAATGATCAACTCGATACTCCCTAGCCCCCAACAGCCTTTTTTTTCATAACACTTTAACCAGAGTGACGGGAGAGCGGCATTTCAGAAAACGTGCTTATCTCGGCGAGAAAAAGCGATTTCGGCAATAAAATTTAAAACGCGTGTAAAACATAAACCAAACGATGAAATTGGTTATTTCTTCATGTATAATGATCAACTCGATACTCCCTAGCCCCCAACAGCCTTTTTTTTCATAACACTTTAACCAGAGTGACGGGAGAGCGGCATTTCAGAAAACGTGCTTATCTCGGCGAGAAAAAGCGATTTCGGCAATAAAATTTAAAACGCGTGTAAAACATAAACCAAACGATGAAATTGGTTATTTCTTCATGTATAATGATCAACTCGATACTCCCTAGCCCCCAACAGCCTTTTTTTTCATAACACTTTAACCAGAGTGACGGGAGAGCGGCATTTCAGAAAACGTGCTTATCTCGGCGAGAAAAAGCCATTTCGGCAATAAAATTTAAAACGCGTGTAAAACATAAACCAAACGATGAAATTGGTTATTTCTTCATGTATAATGATCAACTCGATACTCCCTAGCCCCCAACAGCCTTTTTTTTCATAACACTTTAACCAGAGTGACGGGAGAGCGGCATTTCAGAAAACGTGCTTATCTCGGCGAGAAAAAGCGATTTCGGCAATAAAATTTAAAACGCGTGTAAAACATAAACCAAACGATGAAATTGGTTATTTCTTCATGTATAATGATCAACTCGATACTCCCTAGCCCCCAACAGCCTTTTTTTTCATAACACTTTAACCAGAGTGACGGGAGAGCGGCATTTCAGAAAACGTGCTTATCTCGGCGAGAAAAAGTCATTTCGGCAATAAAATTTAAAACGCGTGTAAAACATAAACCAAACGATGAAATTGGTTATTTCTTCATGTATAATGATCAACTCGATACTCCCTAGCCCCCAACAGCCTTTTTTTTCATAACACTTTAACCAGAGTGACGGGAGAGCGGCATTTCAGAAAACGTGCTTATCTCGGCGAGAAAAAGCGATTTCGGCAACAAAATTTAAAACGCGTGTAAAACATAAACCAAACGATGAAATTGGTTATTTCTTCATGTATAATGATCAACTCGATACTCCCTAGCCCCCAACAGCCTTTTTTTTCATAACACTTTAACCAGAGTGACGGGAGAGCGGCATTTCAGAAAACGTGCTTATCTCGGCGAGAAAAAGCGATTTCGGCAATAAAATTTAAAACGCGTGTAAAACATAAACCAAACGATGAAATTGGTTATTTCTTCATGTATAATGATCAACTCGATACTCCCTAGCCCCCAACAGCCTTTTTTTTCATAACACTTTAACCAGAGTGACGGGAGAGCGGCATTTCAGAAAACGTGCTTATCTCGGCGAGAAAAAGCCATTTCGGCAATAAAATTTAAAACGCGTGTAAAACATAAACCAAACGATGAAATTGGTTATTTCTTCATGTATAATGATCAACTCGATACTCCCTAGCCCCCAACAGCCTTTTTTTTCATAACACTTTAACCAGAGTGACGGGAGAGCGGCATTTCAGAAAACGTGCTTATCTCGGCGAGAAAAAGCGATTTCGGCAATAAAATTTAAAACGCGTGTAAAACATAAACCAAACGATGAAATTGGTTATTTCTTCATGTATAATGATCAACTCGATACTCCCTAGCCCCCAACAGCCTTTTTTTTCATAACACTTTAACCAGAGTGACGGGAGAGCGGCATTTCAGAAAACGTGCTTATCTCGGCGAGAAAAAGCGATTTCGGCAATAAAATTTAAAACGCGTGTAAAACATAAACCAAACGATGAAATTGGTTATTTCTTCATGTATAATGATCAACTCGATACTCCCTAGCCCCCAACAGCCTTTTTTTTCTTAACACTTTAACCAGAGTGACGGGAGAGCGGCATTTCAGAAAACGTGCTTATCTCGGCGAGAAAAAGCGATTTCGGCAATAAAATTTAAAACGCGTGTAAAACATAAACCAAACGATGAAATTGGTTATTTCTTCATGTATAATGATCAACTCGATACTCCCTAGCCCCCAACAGCCTTTTTTTTCATAACACTTTAACCAGAGTGACGGGAGAGCGGCATTTCAGAAAACGTGCTTATCTCGGCGAGAAAAAGCGATTTCGGCAATAAAATTTAAAACGCGTGTAAAACATAAACCAAACGATGAAATTGGTTATTTCTTCATGTATAATGATCAACTCGATACTCCCTAGCCCCCAACAGCCTTTTTTTTCATAACACTTTAACCAGAGTGACGGGAGAGCGGCATTTCAGAAAACGTGCTTATCTCGGCGAGAAAAAGCGATTTCGGCAATAAAATTTAAAACGCGTGTAAAACATAAACCAAACGATGAAATTGGTTATTTCTTCATGTATAATGATCAACTCGATACTCCCTAGCCCCCAACAGCCTTTTTTTTCATAACACTTTAACCAGAGTGACGGGAGAGCGGCATTTCAGAAAACGTGCTTATCTCGGCGAGAAAAAGCGATTTCGGCAATAAAATTTAAAACGCGTGTAAAACATAAACCAAACGATGAAATTGGTTATTTCTTCATGTATAATGATCAACTCGATACTCCCTAGCCCCCAACAGCCTTTTTTTTCATAACACTTTAACCAGAGTGACGGGAGAGCGGCATTTCAGAAAACGTGCTTATCTCGGCGAGAAAAAGCGATTTCGGCAATAAAATTTAAAACGCGTGTAAAACATAAACCAAATGATGAAATTGGTTATTTCTTCATGTATAATGATCAACTCGATACTCCCTAGCCCCCAACAGCCTTTTTTTTCATAACACTTTAACCAGAGTGACGGGAGAGCGGCATTTCAGAAAACGTGCTTATCTCGGCGAGAAAAAGCGATTTCGGCAATAAAATTTAAAACGCGTGTAAAACATAAACCAAACGATGAAATTGGTTATTTCTTCATGTATAATGATCAACTCGATACTCCCTAGCCCCCAACAGCCTTTTTTTTCATAACACTTTAACCAGAGTGACGGTAGAGCGGCATTTCAGAAAACGTGCTTATCTCGGCGAGAAAAAGCGATTTCGGCAATAAAATTTAAAACGCGTGTAAAACATAAACCAAACGATGAAATTGGTTATTTCTTCATGTATAATGATCAACTCGATACTCCCTAGCCCCCAACAGCCTTTTTTTTCATAACACTTTAACCAGAGTGACGGGAGAGCGGCATTTCAGAAAACGTGCTTATCTCGGCGAGAAAAAGCGATTTCGGCAATAAAATTTAAAACGCGTGTAAAACATAAACCAAACGATGAAATTGGTTATTTCTTCATGTATAATGATCAACTCGATACTCCCTAGCCCCCAACAGCCTTTTTTTTCATAACACTTTAACCAGAGTGACGGGAGAGCGGCATTTCAGAAAACGTGCTTATCTCGGCGAGAAAAAGCCATTTCGGCAATAAAATTTAAAACGCGTGTAAAACATAAACCAAACGATGAAATTGGTTATTTCTTCATGTATAATGATCAACTCGATACTCCCTAGCCCCCAACAGCCTTTTTTTTCATAACACTTTAACCAGAGTGACGGGAGAGCGGCATTTCAGAAAACGTGCTTATCTCGGCGAGAAAAAGCGATTTCGGCAATAAAATTTAAAACGCGTGTAAAACATAAACCAAACGATGAAATTGGTTATTTCTTCATGTATAATGATCAACTCGATACTCCCTAGCCCCCAACAGCCTTTTTTTTCATAACACTTTAACCAGAGTGACGGGAGAGCGGCATTTCAGAAAACGTGCTTATCTCGGCGAGAAAAAGCGATTTCGGCAATAAAATTTAAAACGCGTGTAAAACATAAACCAAACGATGAAATTGGTTATTTCTTCATGTATAATGATCAACTCGATACTCCCTAGCCCCCAACAGCCTTTTTTTTCATAACACTTTAACCAGAGTGACGGGAGAGCGGCATTTCAGAAAACGTGCTTATCTCGGCGAGAAAAAGCCATTTCGGCAATAAAATTTAAAACGCGTGTAAAACATAAACCAAACGATGAAATTGGTTATTTCTTCATGTATAATGATCAACTCGATACTCCCTAGCCCCCAACAGCCTTTTTTTTCATAACACTTTAACCAGAGTGACGGGAGAGCGGCATTTCAGAAAACGTGCTTATCTCGGCGAGAAAAAGCGATTTCGGCAATAAAATTTAAAACGCGTGTAAAACATAAACCAAACGATGAAATTGGTTATTTCTTCATGTATAATGATCAACTCGATACTCCCTAGCCCCCAACAGCCTTTTTTTTCATAACAATTTAACCAGAGTGACGGGAGAGCGGCATTTCAGAAAACGTGCTTATCTCGGCGAGAAAAAGCGATTTCGGCAATAAAATTTAAAACGCGTGTAAAACATAAACCAAACGATGAAATTGGTTATTTCTTCATGTATAATGATCAACTCGATACTCCCTAGCCCCCAACAGCCATTTTTTTCATAACACTTTAACCAGAGTGACGGGAGAGCGGCATTTCAGAAAACGTGCTTATCTCGGCGAGAAAAAGCCATTTCGGCAATAAAATTTAAAACGCGTGTAAAACATAAACCAAACGATGAAATTGGTTATTTCTTCATGTATAATGATCAACTCGATACTCCCTAGCCCCCAACAGCCTTTTTTTTCATAACACTTTAACCAGAGTGACGGGAGAGCGGCATTTCAGAAAACGTGCTTATCTCGGCGAGAAAAAGCGATTTCGGCATAAAATTTAAAACGCGTGTAAAACATAAACCAAACGATGAAATTGGTTATTTCTTCATGTATAATGATCAACTCGATACTCCCTAGCCCCCAACAGCCTTTTTTTTCATAACACTTTAACCAGAGTGACGGGAGAGCGGCATTTCAGAAAACGTGCTTATCTCGGCGAGAAAAAGCCATTTCGGCAATAAAATTTAAAACGCGTGTAAAACATAAACCAAACGATGAAATTGGTTATTTCTTCATGTATAATGATCAACTCGATACTCCCTAGCCCCCAACAGCCTTTTTTTTCATAACACTTTAACCAGAGTGACGGGAGAGCGGCATTTCAGAAAACGTGCTTATCTCGGCGAGAAAAAGCCATTTCGGCAATAAAATTTAAAACGCGTGTAAAACATAAACCAAACGATGAAATTGGTTATTTCTTCATGTATAATGATCAACTCGATACTCCCTAGCCCCCAACAGCCTTTTTTTTCATAACACTTTAACCAGAGTGACGGGAGAGCGGCATTTCAGAAAACGTGCTTATCTCGGCGAGAAAAAGCGATTTCGGCAATAAAATTTAAAACGCGTGTAAAACATAAACCAAACGATGAAATTGGTTATTTCTTCATGTATAATGATCAACTCGATACTCCCTAGCCCCCAACAGCCTTTTTTTTCATAACACTTTAACCAGAGTGACGGGAGAGCGGCATTTCAGAAAACGTGCTTATCTCGGCGAGAAAAAGCCATTTCGGCAATAAAATTTAAAACGCGTGTAAAACATAAACCAAACGATGAAATTGGTTATTTCTTCATGTATAATGATCAACTCGATACTCCCTAGCCCCCAACAGCCTTTTTTTTCATAACACTTTAACCAGAGTGACGGGAGAGCGGCATTTCAGAAAACGTGCTTATCTCGGCGAGAAAAAGCCATTTCGGCAATAAAATTTAAAACGCGTGTAAAACATAAACCAAACGATGAAATTGGTTATTTCTTCATGTATAATGATCAACTCGATACTCCCTAGCCCCCAACAGCCTTTTTTTTCATAACACTTTAACCAGAGTGACGGGAGAGCGGCATTTCAGAAAACGTGCTTATCTCGGCGAGAAAAAGCGATTTCGGCAATAAAATTTAAAACGCGTGTAAAACATAAACCAAACGATGAAATTGGTTATTTCTTCATGTATAATGATCAACTCGATACTCCCTAGCCCCCAACAGCCTTTTTTTTCATAACACTTTAACCAGAGTGACGGGAGAGCGGCATTTCAGAAAACGTGCTTATCTCGGCGAGAAAAAGCCATTTCGGCAATAAAATTTAAAACGCGTGTAAAACATAAACCAAACGATGAAATTGGTTATTTCTTCATGTATAATGATCAACTCGATACTCCCTAGCCCCCAACAGCCTTTTTTTTCATAACACTTTAACCAGAGTGACGGGAGAGCGGCATTTCAGAAAACGTGCTTATCTCGGCGAGAAAAAGCCATTTCGGCAATAAAATTTAAAACGCGTGTAAAACATAAACCAAACGATGAAATTGGTTATTTCTTCATGTATAATGATCAACTCGATACTCCCTAGCCCCCAACAGCCTTTTTTTTCATAACACTTTAACCAGAGTGACGGGAGAGCGGCATTTCAGAAAACGTGCTTATCTCGGCGAAAAAAAGCGATTTCGGCAATAAAATTTAAAACGCGTGTAAAACATAAACCAAACGATGAAATTGGTTATTTCTTCATGTATAATGATCAACTCGATACTCCCTAGCCCCCAACAGCCTTTTTTTTCATAACACTTTAACCAGAGTGACGGGAGAGCGGCATTTCAGAAAACGTGCTTATCTCGGCGAGAAAAAGCCATTTCGGCAATAAAATTTAAAACGCGTGTAAAACATAAACCAAACGATGAAATTGGTTATTTCTTCATGTATAATGATCAACTCGATACTCCCTAGCCCCCAACAGCCTTTTTTTTCATAACACTTTAACCAGAGTGACGGGAGAGCGGCATTTCAGAAAACGTGCTTATCTCGGCGAGAAAAAGCGATTTCGGCAACAAAATTTAAAACGCGTGTAAAACATAAACCAAACGATGAAATTGGTTATTTCTTCATGTATAATGATCAACTCGATACTCCCTAGCCCCCAACAGCTTTTTTTTTCATAACACTTTAACCAGAGTGACGGGAGAGCGGCATTTCAGAAAACGTGCTTATCTCGGCGAGAAAAAGCGATTTCGGCAATAAAATTTAAAACGCGTGTAAAACATAAACCAAACGATGAAATTGGTTATTTCTTCATGTATAATGATCAACTCGATACTCCCTAGCCCCCAACAGCCTTTTTTTTCATAACACTTTAACCAGAGTGACGGGAGAGCGGCATTTCAGAAAACGTGCTTATCTCGGCGAGAAAAAGCCATTTCGGCAATAAAATTTAAAACGCGTGTAAAACATAAACCAAACGATGAAATTGGTTATTTCTTCATGTATAATGATCAACTCGATACTCCCTAGCCCCCAACAGCCTTTTTTTTCATAACACTTTAACCAGAGTGACGGGAGAGCGGCATTTCAGAAAACGTGCTTATCTCGGCGAGAAAAAGCGATTTCGGCAATAAAATTTAAAACGCGTGTAAAACATAAACCAAACGATGAAATTGGTTATTTCTTCATGTATAATGATCAACTCGATACTCCCTAGCCCCCAACAGCCTTTTTTTTTTCATAACACTTTAACCAGAGTGACGGGAGAGCGGCATTTCAGAAAACGTGCTTATCTCGGCGAGAAAAAGCGATTTCGGCAATA
This sequence comes from Syngnathus leptorhynchus, assembly GCF_054491065.1. Taxonomy (NCBI): domain Eukaryota; kingdom Metazoa; phylum Chordata; class Actinopteri; order Syngnathiformes; family Syngnathidae; genus Syngnathus; species Syngnathus leptorhynchus. Next base: position 38,530 of record NW_028232129.1, on the reverse strand, counting down.
AAATTTAAAACGCGTGTAAAACATAAACCAAACGATGAAATTGGTTATTTCTTCATGTATAATGATCAACTCGAGTCGAGCTACAGGGAGAGAGGCTGATTTTTCGCTTTTTGAGGCCGACCGACGAACCGGCGCGGGGCGGACTCAAAAGCCCGCAGAGCCGTAGGCACTTAGAAAAGTTTCGCCTTTGGCTGTGAGCTCCAGGGGGAGAGGCTGGTTTTGCGTTATTTTAGGCCGGCTGGAGAACCGGCGCGGGTCGGACGCACAATCCCCGCAGAGCCGTGGGCACTTAGAAAATTTTTGCCAAGTTGGCTCTGAGCGCCTGGTACCTAATATGGAAGTATAGAGGCCGACTTTCGGGCAAGATCACGCCGCGTTAGGCTTCCAGGACCCCGGCTAAGCAATTTTACCGGGCCGCCCGGTTCTTTTTTTGAACCAGCCCGGTTCTTTTTACACTTCCAGCTGGAGCTCAGCAGCGGCTTTTTGCGCAAGATCACGCCGGGTTAGGCTTCCAGGACCTCGGCTAAGCAATTCTACCGGGCCGCCCGGTTCTTTTTTTGAACCAGCCCGGTTCTTTTTACACTTCCAGCTGGAGCTCACGAGCGGCTTTTTGGACAAGATCACGCCGTGTTAGGCTTCCAGAGCCCCGGCTAAGCAATTTTACCGGCCCGCCCGGTTCTTTTTTTTAACCATCCCGGTTCTTTTTACACTTCCAGCTGGAGCTCAGCAGCGGGTTTTTGGACAAGATCACGCCGTGTTAGGCTTCCAGAGCCCCGGCTAAGCAATTTTACAGGGTCGCCCGGTTCTTTTTTTTAACCAGCCCGGTTTTTTTTACACTTCCAGCTGGAGCTCAGCAGCGGCTTTTTGCACAGTATCACGCCGGGTTAGGCTTCCAGAGCCCCGGCTAAGCAATTTTACCGGGCCGCCCGGTTCTTTTTTTTAACCAGCCCGGTTCTTTTTACACTTCCAGCTGGAGCTCAGCAGCGGCTTTTTGGACAAGATCACGCCGTGTTAGGCTTCCAGAGCCCCGGCTAAGCAATTTTACCGGGTCGCCCGGTTCTTTTTTTTAACCAGCCCGGTTTTTTTTACACTTCCAGCTGGAGCTCAGCAGCGGCTTTTTGGACAAGATCACGCCGTGTTAGGCTTCCAGAGCCCCGGCTAAGCAATTTTACCGGGTCGCCCGGTTCTTTTTTTAACCAGCCCGGTTCTTTTTACACTTCCAGCTGGAGCTCAGCATCGTGTAAAACATAAACCAAACGATGAAATTGGTTATTTCTTCATGTATAATGATCAACTCGATACTCCCTAGCCCCCAACAGCCTTTTTTTTCATAACACTTTAACCAGAGTGACGGGAGAGCGGCATTTCAGAAAACGTGCTTATCTCGGCGAGAAAAAGCGATTTCGGCAATAAAATTTAAAACGCGTGTAAAACATAAACCAAACGATGAAATTGGTTATTTCTTCATGTATAATGATCAACTCGATACTCCCTAGCCCCCAACAGCCTTTTTTTTCATAACACTTTCACCAGAGTGACGGGAGAGCGGCATTTCAGAAAACGTGCTTATCTCGGCGAGAAAAAGCGATTTCGGCAATAAAATTTAAAACGCGTGTAAAACATAAACCAAACGATGAAATTGGTTATTTCTTCATGTATAATGATCAACTCGATACTCCCTAGCCCCCAACAGCCTTTTTTTTCATAACACTTTAACCAGAGTGACGGGAGAGCGGCATTTCAGAAAACGTGCTTATCTCGGCGAGAAAAAGCCATTTCGGCAATAAAATTTAAAACGCGTGTAAAACATAAACCAAACGATGAAATTGGTTATTTCTTCATGTATAATGATCAACTCGATACTCCCTAGCCCCCAACAGCCTTTTTTTTCATAACACTTTAACCAGAGTGACGGGAGAGCGGCATTTCAGAAAACGTGCTTATCTCGGCGAGAAAAAGCGATTTCGGCAATAAAATTTAAAACGCGTGTAAAACATAAACCAAACGATGAAATTGGTTATTTCTTCATGTATAATGATCAACTCGATACTCCCTAGCCCCCAACAGCCTTTTTTTTCATAACACTTTAACCAGAGTGACGGGAGAGCGGCATTTCAGAAAACGTGCTTATCTCGGCGAGAAAAAGCGATTTCGGCAATAAAATTTAAAACGCGTGTAAAACATAAACCAAACGATGAAATTGGTTATTTTTTCATGTATAATGATCAACTCGATACTCCCTAGCCCCCAACAGCCTTTTTTTTCATAACACTTTAACCAGAGTGACGGGAGAGCGGCATTTCAGAAAACGTGCTTATCTCGGCGAGAAAAAGCGATTTCGGCAATAAAATTTAAAACGCGTGTAAAACATAAACCAAACGATGAAATTGGTTATTTCTTCATGTATAATGATCAACTCGATACTCCCTAGCCCCCAACAGCCTTTTTTTTCATAACACTTTAACCAGAGTGACGGGAGAGCGGCATTTCAGAAAACGTGCTTATCTCGGCGAGAAAAAGCGATTTCGGCAATAAAATTTAAAACGCGTGTAAAACATAAACCAAACGATGAAATTGGTTATTTCTTCATGTATAATGATCAACTCGATACTCCCTAGCCCCCAACAGCCTTTTTTTTCATAACACTTTAACCAGAGTGACGGGAGAGCGGCATTTCAGAAAACGTGCTTATCTCGGCGAGAAAAAGCCATTTCGGCAATAAAATTTAAAACGCGTGTAAAACATAAACCAAACGATGAAATTGGTTATTTCTTCATGTATAATGATCAACTCGATACTCCCTAGCCCCCAACAGCCTTTTTTTTCATAACACTTTAACCAGAGTGACGGGAGAGCGGCATTTCAGAAAACGTGCTTATCTCGGCGAGAAAAAGCCATTTCGGCAATAAAATTTAAAACGCGTGTAAAACATAAACCAAACGATGAAATTGGTTATTTCTTCATGTATAATGATCAACTCGATACTCCCTAGCCCCCAACAGCCTTTTTTTTCATAACACTTTAACCAGAGTGACGGGAGAGCGGCATTTCAGAAAACGTGCTTATCTCGGCGAGAAAAAGCGATTTCGGCAATAAAATTTAAAACGCGTGTAAAACATAAACCAAACGATGAAATTGGTTATTTCTTCATGTATAATGATCAACTCGATACTCCCTAGCCCCCAACAGCCTTTTTTTTCATAACACTTTAACCAGAGTGACGGGAGAGCGGCATTTCAGAAAACGTGCTTATCTCGGCGAGAAAAAGCGATTTCGGCAATAAAATTTAAAACGCGTGTAAAACATAAACCAAACGATGAAATTGGTTATTTCTTCATGTATAATAATCAACTCGATACTCCCTAGCCCCCAACAGCCTTTTTTTTCATAACACTTTAACCAGAGTGACGGGAGAGCGGCATTTCAGAAAACGTGCTTATCTCGGCGAGAAAAAGCGATTTCGGCAATAAAATTTAAAACGCGTGTAAAACATAAACCAAACGATGAAATTGGTTATTTCTTCATGTATAATGATCAACTCGATACTCCCTAGCCCCCAACAGCCTTTTTTTTCATAACACTTTAACCAGAGTGACGGGAGAGCGGCATTTCAGAAAACGTGCTTATCTCGGCGAGAAAAAGCGATTTCGGCAATAAAATTTAAAACGCGTGTAAAACATAAACCAAACGATGAAATTGGTTATTTCTTCATGTATAATGATCAACTCGATACTCCCTAGCCCCCAACAGCCTTTTTTTTCATAACACTTTAACCAGAGTGACGGGAGAGCGGCATTTCAGAAAACGTGCTTATCTCGGCGAGAAAAAGCGATTTCGGCAATAAAATTTAAAACGCGTGTAAAACATAAACCAAACGATGAAATTGGTTATTTCTTCATGTATAATGATCAACTCGATACTCCCTAGCCCCCAACAGCCTTTTTTTTCATAACACTTTAACCAGAGTGACGGGAGAGCGGCATTTCAGAAAACGTGCTTATCTCGGCGAGAAAAAGCGATTTCGGCAATAAAATTTAAAACGCGTGTAAAACATAAACCAAACGATGAAATTGGTTATTTCTTCATGTATAATGATCAACTCGATACTCCCTAGCCCCCAACAGCCTTTTTTTTCATAACACTTTAACCAGAGTGACGGGAGAGCGGCATTTCAGAAAACGTGCTTATCTCGGCGAGAAAAAGCGATTTCGGCAATAAAATTTAAAACGCGTGTAAAACATAAACCAAACGATGAAATTGGTTATTTCTTCATGTATAATGATCAACTCGATACTCCCTAGCCCCCAACAGCCTTTTTTTTCATAACACTTTAACCAGAGTGACGGGAGAGCGGCATTTCAGAAAACGTGCTTATCTCGGCGAGAAAAAGCCATTTCGGCAATAAAATTTAAAACGCGTGTAAAACATAAACCAAACGATGAAATTGGTTATTTCTTCATGTATAATGATCAACTCGATACTCCCTAGCCCCCAACAGCCTTTTTTTTCATAACACTTTAACCAGAGTGACGGGAGAGCGGCATTTCAGAAAACGTGCTTATCTCGGCGAGAAAAAGCGATTTCGGCAATAAAATTTAAAACGCGTGTAAAACATAAACCAAACGATGAAATTGGTTATTTCTTCATGTATAATGATCAACTCGATACTCCCTAGCCCCCAACAGCCTTTTTTTTCATAACACTTTAACCAGAGTGACGGGAGAGCGGCATTTCAGAAAACGTGCTTATCTCGGCGAGAAAAAGCGATTTCGGCAATAAAATTTAAAACGCGTGTAAAACATAAACCAAACGATGAAATTGGTTATTTCTTCATGTATAATGATCAACTCGATACTCCCTAGGCCCCAACAGCCTTTTTTTTCATAACACTTTAACCAGAGTGACGGGAGAGCGGCATTTCAGAAAACGTGCTTATCTCGGCGAGAAAAAGCGATTTCGGCAATAAAATTTAAAACGCGTGTAAAACATAAACCAAACGATGAAATTGGTTATTTCTTCATGTATAATGATCAACTCGATACTCCCTAGCCCCCAACAGCCTTTTTTTTCATAACACTTTAACCAGAGTGACGGGAGAGCGACATTTCAGAAAACGTGCTTATCTCGGCGAGAAAAAGCGATTTCGGCAATAAAATTTAAAACGCGTGTAAAACATAAACCAAACGATGAAATTGGTTATTTCTTCATGTATAATGATCAACTCGATACTCCCTAGCCCCCAACAGCCTTTTTTTTCATAACACTTTAACCAGAGTGACGGGAGAGCGGCATTTCAGAAAACGTGCTTATCTCGGCGAGAAAAAGCGATTTCGGCAATAAAATTTAAAACGCGTGTAAAACATAAACCAAACGATGAAATTGGTTATTTCTTCATGTATAATGATCAACTCGATACTCCCTAGCCCCCAACAGCCTTTTTTTTCATAACACTTTAACCAGAGTGACGGGAGAGCGGATTTTCAGAAAACGTGCTTATCTCGGCGAGAAAAAGCGATTTCGGCAATAAAATTTAAAACGCGTGTAAAACATAAACCAAACGATGAAATTGGTTATTTCTTCATGTATAATGATCAACTCGATACTCCCTAGCCCCCAACAGCCTTTTTTTTCATAACACTTTAACCAGAGTGACGGGAGAGCGGCATTTCAGAAAACGTGCTTATCTCGGCGAGAAAAAGCGATTTCGGCAATAAAATTTAAAACGCGTGTAAAACATAAACCAAACGATGAAATTGGTTATTTCTTCATGTATAATGATCAACTCGATACTCCCTAGCCCCCAACAGCCTTTTTTTTCATAACACTTTAACCAGAGTGACGGGAGAGCGGCATTTCAGAAAATGTGCTTATCTCGGCGAGAAAAAGCGATTTCGGCAATACAATTTAAAACGCGTGTAAAACATAAACCAAACGATGAAATTGGTTATTTCTTCATGTATAATGATCAACTCGATACTCCCTAGCCCCCAACAGCCTTTTTTTTCATAACACTTTAACCAGAGTGACGCGAGAGCGGCATTTCAGAAAACGTGCTTATCTCGGCGAGAAAAAGCGATTTCGGCAATAAAATTTAAAACGCGTGTAAAACATAAACCAAACGATGAAATTGGTTATTTCTTCATGTATAATGATCAACTCGATACTCCCTAGCCCCCAACAGCCTTTTTTTTCATAACACTTTAACCAGAGTGACGGGAGAGCGGCATTTCAGAAAACGTGCTTATCTCGGCGAGAAAAAGCCATTTCGGCAATAAAATTTAAAACGCGTGTAAAACATAAATCAAACGATGAAATTGGTTATTTCTTCATGTATAATGATCAACTCGATACTCCCTAGCCCCCAACAGCCTTTTTTTTCATAACACTTTAACCAGAGTGACGGGAGAGCGGCATTTCAGAAAACGTGCTTATCTCGGCGAGAAAAAGCGATTTCGGCAATAAAATTTAAAACGCGTGTAAAACATAAACCAAACGATGAAATTGGTTATTTCTTCATGTATAATGATCAACTCGATACTCCCTAGCCCCCAACAGCCTTTTTTTTCATAACACTTTAACCAGAGTGACGGGAGAGCGGCATTTCAGAAAACGTGCTTATCTCGGCGAGAAAAAGCGATTTCGGCAATAAAATTTAAAACGCGTGTAAAACATAAACCAAACGATGAAATTGGTTATTTCTTCATGTATAATGATCAACTCGATACTCCCTAGCCCCCAACAGCCTTTTTTTTCATAACACTTTAACCAGAGTGACGGGAGAGCGGCATTTCAGAAAACGTGCTTATCTCGGCGAGAAAAAGCGATTTCGGCAATAAAATTTAAAATGCGTGTAAAACATAAACCAAACGATGAAATTGGTTATTTCTTCATGTATAATGATCAACTCGATACTCCCTAGCCCCCAACAGCCTTTTTTTTCATAACACTTTAACCAGAGTGACGGGAGAGCGGCATTTCAGAAAACGTGCTTATCTCGGCGAGAAAAAGCGATTTCGGCAATAAAATTTAAAACGCGTGTAAAACATAAACCAAACGATGAAATTGGTTATTTCTTCATGTATAATGATCAACTCGATACTCCCTAGCCCCCAACTTTTTTTTCATAACACTTTAACCAGAGTGACGGGAGAGCGGCATTTCAGAAAACGTGCTTATCTCGGCGAGAAAAAGCGATTTCGGCAATAAAATTTAAAACGCGTGTAAAACATAAACCAAACGATGAAATTGGTTATTTTCTTCATGTATAATGATCAACTCGATACTCCCTAGCCCCCAACAGCCTTTTTTTTCATAACACTTTAACCAGAGTGACGGGAGAGCGGCATTTCAGAAACGTGCTTATCTCGGCGAGAAAAAGCCGATTTCGGCAATAAAATTTAAAACGCGTGTAAAACATAAACCAAACGATGAAATTGGTTATTTCTTCATGTATAATGATCAACTCGATACTCCCTAGCCCCCAACAGCCTTTTTTTTCATAACACTTTAACCAGAGTGACGGAGAGCGGCATTTCAGAAAACGTGCTTATCTTGGCGAGAAAAAGCGATTTCGGCAATAAAATTTAAAACGCGTGTAAAACATAAACCAAACGATGAAATTGGGTTTTTCTTCATGTATAATGATCAACTCGATACTCCCTAGCCCCCAACAGCCTTTTTTTTCATAACACTTTAACCAGAGTGAAGGAGGAGAGCGCATTTCAGAAAACGTGCTCATCTCGGCAGGAAAAGCGATTTCGGCAATAAAATTTAAAACGCGTGTAAAACATAAACCAAACGATGAAATTGGTTATTTCTTCATGTATAATGATCAACTCGATACTCCCTAGCCCCCAACAGCCTTTTTTTCATAACACTTTAACCAGAGTGACGGAGAGCGGCATTTCAGAAAACGTGCTTATCTCGGCGAGAAAAAGCGATTTCGGCAATAAAATTTAAAACGCGTGTAAAACATAAACCAAACGATGAAATTGGTTATTTCTTCATGTATAATGATCAACTCGATACTCCCTAGCCCCCAACAGCCTTTTTTTTCATAACACTTTAACCAGAGTGACGGGGAGAGCGGCATTTCAGAAAACGTGCTTATCTCGGCGAGAAAAAGCGATTTCGGCAATAAAATTTAAAACGCGTGTAAAACATAAACCAAACGATGAAATTGGTTATTTCTTCATGTATAATGATCAACTCGATACTCCCTAGCCCCCAACAGCCTTTTTTTTCATAACACTTTAACCAGAGTGACGGGAGAGCGGCATTTCAGAAAACGTGCTTATCTCGGCGAGAAAAAGCGATTTCGCAATAAAATTTAAAACGCGTGTAAAACATAAACCAAACGATGAAATTGGTTATTTCTTCATGTATAATGATCAACTCGATACTCCCTAGCCCCCAACAGCCTTTTTTTTCATAACACTTTAACCAGAGTGACGGAGAGAGCGGCATTTCAGAAAACGTGCTTATCTCGGCGAGAAAAAGCGGATTTCGGCAATAAAATTTAAACGCGTGTAAAACATAAACCAAACGATGAAATTGGTTATTTCTTCATGTATAATGATCAACTCGATACTCCCTAGCCCCAACAGCCTTTTTTTTCATAACACTTTAACCAGAGTGACGGGAGAGCGGCATTTCAGAAAACGTGCTTATCTCGGCGAGAAAAAGCATTTCGGCAATAAAATTTAAAACGCGTGTAAAACATAAACCAAACGATGAAATTGGTTATTTCTTCATGTATAATGATCAACTCGATACTCCCTAGCCCCCAACAGCCTTTTTTTTCATAACACTTTAACCCAGAGTGACGGGAGAGCGGGCATTTCAGAAACGTGCTTATCTCGGCGAGAAAAAGCGATTTCGGCAATAAAATTTAAAACGCGTGTAAAACATAAACCAAACGATGAAAATTGGTTATTTCTTCATGTATAATGATCAACTCGATACTCCCTAGCCCCCAACAGCCTTTTTTTTCATAACACTTTAACCAGAGTGACGGGAGAGCGGCATTTCAGAAAACGTGCTTATCTCGGCGAGAAAAAGCGATTTCGGCAATACAATTTAAAACGCGTGTAAAACATAAACCAAACGATGAAATTGGTTATTTCTTCATGTATAATGATCAACTCGATACTCCCTAGCCCCCAACAGCCTTTTTTTTCATAACACTTTAACCAGAGTGACGGGAGAGCGGCATTTCAGAAAACGTGCTTATCTCGGCGAGAAAAAGCGATTTCGGCAATACAATTTAAAACGCGTGGTAAAACATAAACCAAACGATGAAATTGGTTATTTTCTTCATGTATAATGATCACCTCGATACTCCCTAGCCCCCAACAGCCTTTTTTTTCATAACACTTTAACCAGAGTGACGGGAGAGCGGCATTTCAGAAAACGTGCTTATCTCGGCGAGAAAAAGCGATTTCGGCAATAAAATTTAAAACGCGTGTAAAACATAAACCAAACGATGAAATTGGTTATTTCTTCATGTATAATGATCAACTCGATACTCCCTAGCCCCCAACAGCCTTTTTTTTCATAACACTTTAACCAGAGTGACGGGAGAGCGGCATTTCAGAAAACGTGCTTATCTCGGCGAGAAAAAGCGATTTCGGCAATAAAATTTAAAACGCGTGTAAAACATAAACCAAACGATGAAATTGGTTATTTCTTCATGTATAATGATCAACTCGATACTCCCTAGCCCCCAACAGCCTTTTTTTCATAACACTTTAACCAGAGTGACGGGAGAGCGGCATTTCAGAAAACGTGCTTATCTCGGCGAGAAAAAGCGATTTCGGCAATAAAATTTAAAACGCGTGTAAAACATAAACCAAACGATGAAATTGGTTATTTCTTCATGTATAATGATCAACTCGATACTCCCTAGCCCCCAAAAGCCTTTTTTTTCATAACACTTTAACCAGAGTGACGGGAGAGCGGCATTTCAGAAAACGTGCTTATCTCGGCGAGAAAAAGCCATTTCGGCAATAAAATTTAAAACGCGTGTAAAACATAAACCAAACGATGAAATTGGTTATTTCTTCATGTATAATGATCAACTCGATACTCCCTAGCCCCCAACAGCCTTTTTTTTCATAACACTTTAACCAGAGTGACGGGAGAGCGGCATTTCAGAAAACGTGCTTATCTCGGCGAGAAAAAGCGATTTCGGCAATAAAATTTAAAACGCGTGTAAAACATAAACCAAACGATGAAATTGGTTATTTCTTCATGTATAATGATCAACTCGATACTCCCTAGCCCCCAACAGCCTTTTTTTTCATAACACTTTAACCAGAGTGACGGGAGAGCGGCATTTCAGAAAACGTGCTTATCTCGGCGAGAAAAAGCGATTTCGGCAATAAAATTTAAAACGCGTGTAAAACATAAACCAAACGATGAAATTGGGTATTTCTTCATGTATAATGATCAACTCGATACTCCCTAGCCCCCAACAGCCTTTTTTTTCATAACACTTTAACCAGAGTGACGGGAGAGCGGCATTTCAGAAAACGTGCTTATCTCGGCGAGAAAAAGCGATTTCGGCAATAAAATTTAAAACGCGTGTAAAACATAAACCAAACGATGAAATTGGTTATTTCTTCATGTATAATGATCAACTCGATACTCCCTAGCCCCCAACAGCCTTTTTTTTCATAACACTTTAACCAGAGTGACGGGAGAGCGGCATTTCAGAAAACGTGCTTATCTCGGCGAGAAAAAGCGATTTCGGCAATAAAATTTAAAACGCGTGTAAAACATAAACCAAACGATGAAATTGGTTATTTCTTCATGTATAATGATCAACTCGATACTCCCTAGCCCCCAACAGCCTTTTTTTCATAACACTTTAACCAGAGTGACGGGAGAGCGGCATTTCAGAAAACGTGCTTATCTCGGCGAGAAAAAGCGATTTCGGCAATAAAATTTAAAACGCGTGTAAAACATAAACCAAACGATGAAATTGGTTATTTCTTCATGTATAATGATCAACTCGATACTCCCTAGCCCCCAACAGCCTTTTTTTTCATAACACTTTAACCAGAGTGACGGGAGAGCGGCATTTCAGAAAACGTGCTTATCTCGGCGAGAAAAAGCGATTTCGGCAATAAAATTTAAAACGCGTGTAAAACATAAACCAAACGATGAAATTGGTTATTTCTTCATGTATAATGATCAACTCGATAATTCCTAGCCCCTAACAGCCTTTTTTTTCATAACACTTTAACCAGAGTGACGGGAGAGCGGCATTTCAGAAAACGTGCTTATCTCGGCGAGAAAAAGCGATTTCGGCAATAAAATTTAAAACGCGTGTAAAACATAAACCAAACGATGAAATTGGTTATTTCTTCATGTATAATGATCAACTCGATACTCCCTAGCCCCCAACAGCCTTTTTTTTCATAACACTTTAACCAGAGTGACGGGAGAGCGGCATTTCAGAAAACGTGCTTATCTCGGCGAGAAAAAGCGATTTCGGCAATAAAATTTAAAACGCGTGTAAAACATAAACCAAACGATGAAATTGGTTATTTCTTCATGTATAATGATCAACTCGATACTCCCTAGCCCCCAACAGCCTTTTTTTTCATAACACTTTAACCAGAGTGACGGGAGAGCGGCATTTCAGAAAACGTGCTTATCTTGGCGAGAAAAAGCGATTTCGGCAATAAAATTTAAAACGCGTGTAAAACATAAACCAAACGATGAAATTGGGTTTTTCTTCATGTATAATGATCAACTCGATACTCCCTAGCCCCCAACAGCCTTTTTTTTCATAACACTTTAACCAGAGTGACGGGAGAGCGGCATTTCAGAAAACGTGCTCATCTCGGCAGGAAAAAGCGATTTCGGCAATAAAATTTAAAACGCGTGTAAAACATAAACCAAACGATGAAATTGGTTATTTCTTCATGTATAATGATCAACTCGATACTCCCTAGCCCCCAACAGCCTTTTTTTTTCATAACACTTTAACCAGAGTGACGGGAGAGCGGCATTTCAGAAAACGTGCTTATCTCGGCGAGAAAAAGCGATTTCGGCAATAAAATTTAAAACGCGTGTAAAACATAAACCAAACGATGAAATTGGTTATTTCTTCATGTATAATGATCAACTCGATACTCCCTAGCCCCCAACAGCCTTTTTTTTCATAACACTTTAACCAGAGTGACGGGAGAGCGGCATTTCAGAAAACGTGCTTATCTCGGCGAGAAAAAGCGATTTCGGCAATAAAATTTAAAACGCGTGTAAAACATAAACCAAACGATGAAATTGGTTATTTCTTCATGTATAATGATCAACTCGATACTCCCTAGCCCCCAACAGCCTTTTTTTTCATAACACTTTAACCAGAGTGACGGGAGAGCGGCATTTCAGAAAACGTGCTTATCTCGGCGAGAAAAAGCGATTTCGGCAATAAAATTTAAAACGCGTGTAAAACATAAACCAAACGATGAAATTGGTTATTTCTTCATGTATAATGATCAACTCGATACTCCCTAGCCCCCAACAGCCTTTTTTTTCATAACACTTTAACCAGAGTGACGGGAGAGCGGCATTTCAGAAAACGTGCTTATCTCGGCGAGAAAAAGCGATTTCGGCAATAAAATTTAAAACGCGTGTAAAACATAAACCAAACGATGAAATTGGTTATTTCTTCATGTATAATGATCAACTCGATACTCCCTAGCCCCCAACAGCCTTTTTTTTCATAACACTTTAACCAGAGTGACGGGAGAGCGGCATTTCAGAAAACGTGCTTATCTCGGCGAGAAAAAGCGATTTCGGCAATAAAATTTAAAACGCGTGTAAAACATAAACCAAACGATGAAATTGGTTATTTCTTCATGTATAATGATCAACTCGATACTCCCTAGCCCCCAACAGCCTTTTTTTTCATAACACTTTAACCAGAGTGACGGGAGAGCGGCATTTCAGAAAACGTGCTTATCTCGGCGAGAAAAAGCGATTTCGGCAATAAAATTTAAAACGCGTGTAAAACATAAACCAAACGATGAAATTGGTTATTTCTTCATGTATAATGATCAACTCGATACTCCCTAGCCCCCAACAGCCTTTTTTTTCATAACACTTTAACCAGAGTGACGGGAGAGCGGCATTTCAGAAAACGTGCTTATCTCGGCGAGAAAAAGCGATTTCGGCAATAAAATTTAAAACGCGTGTAAAACATAAACCAAACGATGAAATTGGTTATTACTTCATGTATAATGATCAACTCGATACTCCCTAGCCCCCAACAGCCTTTTTTTTCATAACACTTTAACCAGAGTGACGGGAGAGCGGCATTTCAGAAAACGTGCTTATCTCGGCGAGAAAAAGCGATTTCGGCAATAAAATTTAAAACGCGTGTAAAACATAAACCAAACGATGAAATTGGTTATTTCTTCATGTATAATGATCAACTCGATACTCCCTAGCCCCCAACAGCCTTTTTTTTCATAACACTTTAACCAGAGTGACGGGAGAGCGGCATTTCAGAAAACGTGCTTATCTCGGCGAGAAAAAGCGATTTCGGCAATAAAATTTAAAACGCGTGTAAAACATAAACCAAACGATGAAATTGGTTATTTCTTCATGTATAATGATCAACTCGATACTCCCTAGCCCCCAACAGCCTTTTTTTTCATAACACTTTAACCAGAGTGACGGGAGAGCGGCATTTCAGAAAACGTGCTTATCTCGGCGAGAAAAAGCGATTTTGGCAATAAAATTTAAAACGCGTGTAAAACATAAACCAAACGATGAAATTGGTTATTTCTTCATGTATAATGATCAACTCGATACTCCCTAGCCCCCAACAGCCTTTTTTTTCATAACACTTTAACCAGAGTGACGGGAGAGCGGCATTTCAGAAAACGTGCTTATCTCGGCGAGAAAAAGCGATTTCGGCAATAAAATTTAAAACGCGTGTAAAACATAAACCAAACGATGAAATTGGTTATTTCTTCATGTATAATGATCAACTCGATACTCCCTAGCCCCCAACAGCCTTTTTTTTCATAACACTTTAACCAGAGTGACGGGAGAGCGGCATTTCAGAAAACGTGCTTATCTCGGCGAGAAAAAGCGATTTCGGCAATAAAATTTAAAACGCGTGTAAAACATAAACCAAACGATGAAATTGGTTATTTCTTCATGTATAATGATCAACTCGATACTCCCTAGCCCCCAACAGCCTTTTTTTTCATAACACTTTAACCAGAGTGACGGGAGAGCGGCATTTCAGAAAACGTGCTTATCTCGGCGAGAAAAAGCGATTTCGGCAATAAAATTTAAAACGCGTGTAAAACATAAACCAAACGATGAAATTGGTTATTTCTTCATGTATAATGATCAACTCGATACTCCCTAGCCCCCAACAGCCTTTTTTTTCATAACACTTTAACCAGAGTGACGGGAGAGCGGCATTTCAGAAAACGTGCTTATCTCGGCGAGAAAAAGCCATTTCGGCAATAAAATTTAAAACGCGTGTAAAACATAAACCAAACGATGAAATTGGTTATTTCTTCATGTATAATGATCAACTCGATACTCCCTAGCCCCCAACAGCCTTTTTTTTCATAACACTTTAACCAGAGTGACGGGAGAGCGGCATTTCAGAAAACGTGCTTATCTCGGCGAGAAAAAGCGATTTCGGCAATAAAATTTAAAACGCGTGTAAAACATAAACCAAACGATGAAATTGGTTATTTCTTCATGTATAATGATCAACTCGATACTCCCTAGCCCCCAACAGCCTTTTTTTTCATAACACTTTAACCAGAGTGACGGGAGAGCGGCATTTCAGAAAACGTGCTTATCTCGGCGAGAAAAAGCGATTTCGGCAATAAAATTTAAAACGCGTGTAAAACATAAACCAAACGATGAAATTGGTTATTTCTTCATGTATAATGATCAACTCGATACTCCCTAGCCCCCAACAGCCTTTTTTTTCATAACACTTTAACCAGAGTGACGGGAGAGCGGCATTTCAGAAAACGTGCTTATCTCGGCGAGAAAAAGCGATTTCGGCAATAAAATTTAAAACGCGTGTAAAACATAAACCAAACGATGAAATTGGTTATTTCTTCATGTATAATGATCAACTCGATACTCCCTAGCCCCCAACAGCCTTTTTTTTCATAACACTTTAACCAGAGTGACGGGAGAGCGGCATTTCAGAAAACGTGCTTATCTCGGCGAGAAAAAGCGATTTCGGCAATAAAATTTAAAACGCGTGTAAAACATAAACCAAACGATGAAATTGGTTATTTCTTCATGTATAATGATCAACTCGATACTCCCTAGCCCCCAACAGCCTTTTTTTTCATAACACTTTAACCAGAGTGACGGGAGAGCGGCATTTCAGAAAACGTGCTTATCTCGGCGAGAAAAAGCGATTTCGGCAATAAAATTTAAAACGCGTGTAAAACATAAACCAAACGATGAAATTGGTTATTTCTTCATGTATAATGATCAACTCGAGTCGAGCTCCAGGGAGAGAGGCTGATTTTTCGCTTTTTGAGGCCGACCGACGAACCGGCGCGGGGCGGACTCAAAAGCCCGCAGAGCCGTAGGCACTTAGAAAAGTTTCGCCTTTGGCTGTGAGCTCCAGGGGGAGAGGCTGGTTTTGCGTTATTTTAGGCCGGCTGGAGAACCGGCGCGGGTCGGACGCACAATCCCCGCAGAGCCGTGGGCACTTGGAAAATTTTTGCCAAGTTGGCTCTGAGCGCCTGGTACCTAATATGGAAGTATAGAGGCCGACTTTCGGGCAAGATCATGCCGCGTTAGGCTTCCAGGACCCCGGCTAAGCAATTTTACCGGGCCGCCCGGTTCTTTTTTTGAACCAGCCCGGTTCTTTTTACACTTACAGCTGGAGCTCGGCAGCGGCTTTTTGCGCAAGATCACGCCGGGTTAGGCTTCCAGGACCTCGGCTAAGCAATTCTACCGGGCCGCCCGGTTCTTTTTTTTTGAACCAGCCCGGTTCTTTTTACACTTCCAGCTGGAGCTCACGAGCGGCTTTTTGGACAAGATAACGCCGTGTTAGGCTTCCAGAGCCCCGGCTAAGCAATTTTACCGGCCCGCCCGGTTCTTTTTTTTAACCAGCCCGGTTCTTTTTACACTTCCAGCTGGAGCTAGGCAGCGGGTTTTTGGACAAGATCACGCCGTGTTAGGCTTCCAGAGCCCCGGCTAAGCAATTTTACAGGGTCGCCCGGTTCTTTTTTTTAACCAGCCCGGTTTTTTTTACACTTCCAGCTGGAGCTCAGCAGCGGCTTTTTGCACAGTATCACGCCGGGTTAGGCTTCCAGAGCCCCGGCTAAGCAATTTTACCGGGCCGCCCGGTTCTTTTTTTTAACCAGCCCGGTTCTTTTTACACTTCCAGCTGGAGCTCAGCAGCGGCTTTTTGGACAAGATCACGCCGTGTTAGGCTTCCAGAGCCCCGGCTAAGCAATTTTACCGTGTCGCCCGGTTCTTTTTTTGAACCAGCCCGGTTCTTTTTACACTTCCAGCTGGAGCTCAGCAGCGGCTTTTTGGACAAGATCACGCCGTATTAGGCTTCCAGAGCCCCGGCTAAGCAATTTTACCGGGTCGCCCGGTTCTTTTTTTAACCAGCCCGGTTCTTTTTACACTTCCAGCTGGAGCTCAGCATCGTGTAAAACATAAACCAAACGATGAAATTGGTTATTTCTTCATGTATAATGATCAACTCGATACTCCCTAGCCCCCAACAGCCTTTTTTTTCATAACACTTTAACCAGAGTGACGGGAGAGCGGCATTTCAGAAAACGTGCTTATCTCGGCGAGAAAAAGCGATTTTGGCAATAAAATTTAAAACGCGTGTAAAACATAAACCAAACGATGAAATTGGTTATTTCTTCATGTATAATGATCAACTCGATACTCCCTAGCCCCCAACAGCCTTTTTTTTCATAACACTTTAACCAGAGTGACGGGAGAGCGGCATTTCAGAAAACGTGCTTATCTCGGCGAGAAAAAGCGATTTCGGCAATAAAATTTAAAACGCGTGTAAAACATAAACCAAACGATGAAATTGGTTATTTCTTCATGTATAATGATCAACTCGATACTCCCTAGCCCCCAACAGCCTTTTTTTTCATAACACTTTAACCAGAGTGACGGGAGAGCGGCATTTCAGAAAACGTGCTTATCTCGGCGAGAAAAAGCGATTTCGGCAATAAAATTTAAAACGCGTGTAAAACATAAACCAAACGATGAAATTGGTTATTTCTTCATGTATAATGATCAACTCGATACTCCCTAGCCCCCAACAGCCTTTTTTTTCATAACACTTTAACCAGAGTGACGGGAGAGCGGCATTTCAGAAAACGTGCTTATCTCGGCGAGAAAAAGCGATTTCGGCAATAAAATTTAAAACGCGTGTAAAACATAAACCAAACGATGAAATTGGTTATTTCTTCATGTATAATGATCAACTCGATACTCCCTAGCCCCCAACAGCCTTTTTTTTCATAACACTTTAACCAGAGTGACGGGAGAGCGGCATTTCAGAAAACGTGCTTATCTCGGCGAGAAAAAGCGATTTCGGCAATAAAATTTAAAACGCGTGTAAAACATAAACCAAACGATGAAATTGGTTATTTCTTCATGTATAATGATCAACTCGATACTCCCTAGCCCCCAACAGCCTTTTTTTTCATAACACTTTAACCAGAGTGACGGGAGAGCGGCATTTCAGAAAACGTGCTTATCTCGGCGAGAAAAAGCGATTTCGGCAATAAAATTTAAAACGCGTGTAAAACATAAACCAAACGATGAAATTGGTTATTTCTTCATGTATAATGATCAACTCGAGTCGAGCTCCAGGGAGAGAGGCTGATTTTTCGCTTTTTGAGGCCGACCGACGAACCGGCGCGGGGCGGACTCAAAAGCCCGCAGAGCCGTAGGCACTTAGAAAAGTTTCGCCTTTGGCTGTGAGCTCCAGGGGGAGAGGCTGGTTTTGCGTTATTTTAGGCCGGCTGGAGAACCGGCGCGGGTCGGACGCACAATCCCCGCAGAGCCGTGGGCACTTGGAAAATTTTTGCCAAGTTGGCTCTGAGCGCCTGGTACCTAATATGGAAGTATAGAGGCCGACTTTCGGGCAAGATCATGCCGCGTTAGGCTTCCAGGACCCCGGCTAAGCAATTTTACCGGGCCGCCCGGTTCTTTTTTTGAACCAGCCCGGTTCTTTTTACACTTACAGCTGGAGCTCGGCAGCGGCTTTTTGCGCAAGATCACGCCGGGTTAGGCTTCCAGGACCTCGGCTAAGCAATTCTACCGGGCCGCCCGGTTCTTTTTTTTTGAACCAGCCCGGTTCTTTTTACACTTCCAGCTGGAGCTCACGAGCGGCTTTTTGGACAAGATAACGCCGTGTTAGGCTTCCAGAGCCCCGGCTAAGCAATTTTACCGGCCCGCCCGGTTCTTTTTTTTAACCAGCCCGGTTCTTTTTACACTTCCAGCTGGAGCTAGGCAGCGGGTTTTTGGACAAGATCACGCCGTGTTAGGCTTCCAGAGCCCCGGCTAAGCAATTTTACAGGGTCGCCCGGTTCTTTTTTTTAACCAGCCCGGTTTTTTTTACACTTCCAGCTGGAGCTCAGCAGCGGCTTTTTGCACAGTATCACGCCGGGTTAGGCTTCCAGAGCCCCGGCTAAGCAATTTTACCGGGCCGCCCGGTTCTTTTTTTTAACCAGCCCGGTTCTTTTTACACTTCCAGCTGGAGCTCAGCAGCGGCTTTTTGGACAAGATCACGCCGTGTTAGGCTTCCAGAGCCCCGGCTAAGCAATTTTACCGTGTCGCCCGGTTCTTTTTTTGAACCAGCCCGGTTCTTTTTACACTTCCAGCTGGAGCTCAGCAGCGGCTTTTTGGACAAGATCACGCCGTATTAGGCTTCCAGAGCCCCGGCTAAGCAATTTTACCGGGTCGCCCGGTTCTTTTTTTAACCAGCCCGGTTCTTTTTACACTTCCAGCTGGAGCTCAGCATCGTGTAAAACATAAACCAAACGATGAAATTGGTTATTTCTTCATGTATAATGATCAACTCGATACTCCCTAGCCCCCAACAGCCTTTTTTTTCATAACACTTTAACCAGAGTGACGGGAGAGCGGCATTTCAGAAAACGTGCTTATCTCGGCGAGAAAAAGCGATTTTGGCAATAAAATTTAAAACGCGTGTAAAACATAAACCAAACGATGAAATTGGTTATTTCTTCATGTATAATGATCAACTCGATACTCCCTAGCCCCCAACAGCCTTTTTTTTCATAACACTTTAACCAGAGTGACGGGAGAGCGGCATTTCAGAAAACGTGCTTATCTCGGCGAGAAAAAGCGATTTCGGCAATAAAATTTAAAACGCGTGTAAAACATAAACCAAACGATGAAATTGGTTATTTCTTCATGTATAATGATCAACTCGATACTCCCTAGCCCCCAACAGCCTTTTTTTTCATAACACTTTAACCAGAGTGACGGGAGAGCGGCATTTCAGAAAACGTGCTTATCTCGGCGAGAAAAAGCGATTTCGGCAATAAAATTTAAAACGCGTGTAAAACATAAACCAAACGATGAAATTGGTTATTTCTTCATGTATAATGATCAACTCGATACTCCCTAGCCCCCAACAGCCTTTTTTTTCATAACACTTTAACCAGAGTGACGGGAGAGCGGCATTTCAGAAAACGTGCTTATCTCGGCGAGAAAAAGCGATTTCGGCAATAAAATTTAAAACGCGTGTAAAACATAAACCAAACGATGAAATTGGTTATTTCTTCATGTATAATGATCAACTCGATACTCCCTAGCCCCCAACAGCCTTTTTTTTCATAACACTTTAACCAGAGTGACGGGAGAGCGGCATTTCAGAAAACGTGCTTATCTCGGCGAGAAAAAGCGATTTCGGCAATAAAATTTAAAACGCGTGTAAAACATAAACCAAACGATGAAATTGGTTATTTCTTCATGTATAATGATCAACTCGATACTCCCTAGCCCCCAACAGCCTTTTTTTTCATAACACTTTAACCAGAGTGACGGGAGAGCGGCATTTCAGAAAACGTGCTTATCTCGGCGAGAAAAAGCGATTTCGGCAATAAAATTTAAAACGCGTGTAAAACATAAACCAAACGATGAAATTGGTTATTTCTTCATGTATAATGATCAACTCGATACTCCCTAGCCCCCAACAGCCTTTTTTTTCATAACACTTTAACCAGAGTGACGGGAGAGCGGCATTTCAGAAAACGTGCTTATCTCGGCGAGAAAAAGCGATTTCGGCAATAAAATTTAAAACGCGTGTAAACCATAAACCAAACGATGAAATTGGTTATTTCTTCATGTATAATGATCAACTCGATACTCCCTAGCCCCCAACAGCCTTTTTTTTCATAACACTTTAACCAGAGTGACGGGAGAGCGGCATTTCAGAAAACGTGCTTATCTCGGCGAGAAAAAGCGATTTCGGCAATAAAATTTAAAACGCGTGTAAAACATAAACCAAACGATGAAATTGGTTATTTCTTCATGTATAATGATCAACTCGATACTCCCTAGCCCCCAACAGCCTTTTTTTTCATAACACTTTAACCAGAGTGACGGGAGAGCGGCATTTCAGAAAACGTGCTTATCTCGGCGAGAAAAAGCGATTTCGGCAATAAAATTTAAAACGCGTGTAAAACATAAACCAAACGATGAAATTGGTTATTTCTTCATGTATAATGATCAACTCGATACTCCCTAGCCCCCAACAGCCTTTTTTTCATAACACTTTAACCAGAGTGACGGGAGAGCGGCATTTCAGAAAACGTGCTTATCTCGGCGAGAAAAAGCGATTTCGGCAATAAAATTTAAAACGCGTGTAAAACATAAACCAAACGATGAAATTGGTTATTTCTTCATGTATAATGATCAACTCGATACTCCCTAGCCCCCAACAGCCTTTTTTTTCATAACACTTTAACCAGAGTGACGGGAGAGCGGCATTTCAGAAAACGTGCTTATCTCGGCGAGAATAAGCGATTTCGGCAATAAAATTTAAAACGCGTGTAAAACATAAACCAAACGATGAAATTGGTTATTTCTTCATGTATAATGATCAACTCGATACTCCCTAGCCCCCAACAGCCTTTTTTTTCATAACACTTTAACCAGAGTGACGGGAGAGCGGCATTTCAGAAAACGTGCTTATCTCGGCGAGAAAAAGCGATTTCGGCAATAAAATTTAAAACGCGTGTAAAACATAAACCAAACGATGAAATTGGTTATTTCTTCATGTATAATGATCAACTCGATACTCCCTAGCCCCCAACAGCCTTTTTTTTCATAACACTTTAACCAGAGTGACGGGAGAGCGGCATTTCAGAAAACGTGCTCATCTCGGCGAGAAAAAGCGATTTCGGCAATAAAATTTAAAACGCGTGTAAAACATAAACCAAACGATGAAATTGGTTATTTCTTCATGTATAATGATCAACTCGATACTCCCTAGCCCCCAACAGCCTTTTTTTTCATAACACTTTAACCAGAGTGACGGGAGAGTGGCATTTCAGAAAACGTGCTTATCTCGGCGAGAAAAAGCGATTTCGGCAATAAAATTTAAAACGCGTGTAAAACATAAACCAAACGATGAAATTGGTTATTTCTTCGTGTATAATGATCAACTCGATACTCCCTAGCCCCCAACAGCCTTTTTTTTCATAACACTTTAACCAGAGTGACGGGAGAGCGGCATTTCAGAAAACGTGCTTATCTCGGCGAGAAAAAGCGATTTCGGCAATAAAATTTAAAACGCGTGTAAAACATAAACCAAACGATGAAATTGGTTATTTCTTCATGTATAATGATCAACTCGATACTCCCTAGCCCCCAACAGCCTTTTTTTTCATAACACTTTAACCAGAGTGACGGGAGAGCGGCATTTCAGAAAACGTGCTTATCTCGGCGAGAAAAAGCGATTTCGGCAATAAAATTTAAAACGCGTGTAAAACATAAACCAAACGATGAAATTGGTTATTTCTTCATGTATAATGATCAACTCGATACTCCCTAGCCCCCAACAGCCTTTTTTTTCATAACACTTTAACCAGAGTGACGGGAGAGCGGCATTTCAGAAAACGTGCTTATCTCGGCGAGAAAAAGCGATTTCGGCAATAAAATTTAAAACGCGTGTAAAACATAAACCAAACGATGAAATTGGTTATTTCTTCATGTATAATGATCAACTCGATACTCCCTAGCCCCCAACAGCCTTTTTTTTTCATAACACTTTAACCAGAGTGACGGGAGAGCGGCATTTCAGAAAACGTGCTTATCTCGGCGAGAAAAAGCGATTTCGGCAATAAAATTTAAAACGCGTGTAAAACATAAACCAAACGATGAAATTGGTTATTTCTTCATGTATAATGATCAACTCGAAACTCCCTAGCCCCCAACAGCCTTTTTTTTCATAACACTTTAACCAGAGTGACGGGAGAGCGGCATTTCAGAAAACGTGCTTATCTCGGCGAGAAAAAGCGATTTCGGCAATAAAATTTAAAACGCGTGTAAAACATAAACCAAACGATGAAATTGGTTATTTCTTCATGTATAATGATCAACTCGATACTCCCTAGCCCCCAACAGCCTTTTTTTTCATAACACTTTAACCAGAGTGACGGGAGAGCGGCATTTCAGAAAACGTGCTTATCTCGGCGAGAAAAAGCGATTTCGGCAATAAAATTTAAAACGCGTGTAAAACATAAACCAAACGATGAAATTGGTTATTTCTTCATGTATAAAGATCAACTCGATACTCCCTAGCCCCCAACAGCCTTTTTTTTCATAACACTTTAACCAGAGTGACGGGAGAGCGGCATTTCAGAAAACGTGCTTATCTCGGCGAGAAAAAGCGATTTCGGCAATAAAATTTAAAACGCGTGTAAAACATAAACCAAACGATGAAATTGGTTATTTCTTCATGTATAATGATCAACTCGATACTCCCTAGCCCCCAACAGCCTTTTTTTTCATAACACTTTAACCAGAGTGACGGGAGAGCGGCATTTCAGAAAACGTGCTTATCTCGGCGAGAAAAAGCGATTTCGGCAATAAAATTTAAAACGCGTGTAAAACATAAACCAAACGATGAAATTGGTTATTTCTTCATGTATAATGATCAACTCGATACTCCCTAGCCCCCAACAGCCTTTTTTTTCATAACACTTTAACCAGAGTGACGGGAGAGCGGCATTTCAGAAAACGTGCTTATCTCGGCGAGAAAAAGCGATTTCGGCAATAAAATTTAAAACGCGTGTAAAACATAAACCAAACGATGAAATTGGTTATTTCTTCATGTATAATGATCAACTCGATACTCCCTAGCCCCCAACAGCCTTTTTTTTCATAACACTTTAACCAGAGTGACGGGAGAGCGGCATTTCAGAAAACGTGCTTATCTCGGCGAGAAAAAGCGATTTCGGCAATAAAATTTAAAACGCGTGTAAAACATAAACCAAACGATGAAATTGGTTATTTCTTCATGTATAATGATCAACTCGATACTCCCTAGCCCCCAACAGCCTTTTTTTTCATAACACTTTAACCAGAGTGACGGGAGAGCGGCATTTCAGAAAACGTGCTTATCTCGGCGAGAAAAAGCGATTTCGGCAATAAAATTTAAAACGCGTGTAAAACATAAACCAAACGATGAAATTGGTTATTTCTTCATGTATAATGATCAACTCGATACTCCCTAGCCCCCAACAGCCTTTTTTTTTCATAACACTTTAACCAGAGTGACGGGAGAGCGGCATTTCAGAAAACGTGCTTATCTCGGCGAGAAAAAGCGATTTCGGCAATAAAATTTAAAACGCGTGTAAAACATAAACCAAACGATGAAATTGGTTATTTCTTCATGTATAATGATCAACTCGATACTCCCTAGCCCCCAACAGCCTTTTTTTTCATAACACTTTAACCAGAGTGACGGGAGAGCGGCATTTCAGAAAACGTGCTTATCTCGGCGAGAAAAAGCGATTTCGGCAATAAAATTTAAAACGCGTGTAAAACATAAACCAAACGATGAAATTGGTTATTTCTTCATGTATAATGATCAACTCGATACTCCCTAGCCCCCAACAGCCTTTTTTTTCATAACACTTTAACCAGAGTGACGGGAGAGCGGCATTTCAGAAAACGTGCTTATCTCGGCGAGAAAAAGCGATTTCGGCAATAAAATTTAAAACGCGTGTAAAACATAAACCAAACGATGAAATTGGTTATTTCTTCATGTATAATGATCAACTCGATACTCCCTAGCCCCCAACAGCCTTTTTTTTCATAACACTTTAACCAGAGTGACGGGAGAGCGGCATTTCAGAAAACGTGCTTATCTCGGCGAGAAAAAGCGATTTCGGCAATAAAATTTAAAACGCGTGTAAAACATAAACCAAACGATGAAATTGGTTATTTCTTCATGTATAATGATCAACTCGATACTCCCTAGCCCCCAACAGCCTTTTTTTTCATAACACTTTAACCAGAGTGACGGGAGAGCGGCATTTCAGAAAACGTGCTTATCTCGGCGAGAAAAAGCGATTTCGGCAATAAAATTTAAAACGCGTGTAAAACATAAACCAAACGATGAAATTGGTTATTTCTTCATGTATAATGATCAACTCGATACTCCCTAGCCCCCAACAGCCTTTTTTTTCATAACACTTTAACCAGAGTGACGGGAGAGCGGCATTTCAGAAAACGTGCTTATCTCGGCGAGAAAAAGCGATTTCGGCAATAAAATTTAAAACGCGTGTAAAACATAAACCAAACGATGAAATTGGTTATTACTTCATGTATAATGATCAACTCGATACTCCCTAGCCCCCAACAGCCTTTTTTTTCATAACACTTTAACCAGAGTGACGGGAGAGCGGCATTTCAGAAAACGTGCTTATCTCGGCGAGAAAAAGCGATTTCGGCAATAAAATTTAAAACGCGTGTAAAACATAAACCAAACGATGAAATTGGTTATTTCTTCATGTATAATGATCAACTCGATACTCCCTAGCCCCCAACAGCCTTTTTTTTCATAACACTTTAACCAGAGTGACGGGAGAGCGGCATTTCAGAAAACGTGCTTATCTCGGCGAGAAAAAGCGATTTCGGCAATAAAATTTAAAACGCGTGTAAAACATAAACCAAACGATGAAATTGGTTATTTCTTCATGTATAATGATCAACTCGATACTCCCTAGCCCCCAACAGCCTTTTTTTTCATAACACTTTAACCAGAGTGACGGGAGAGCGGCATTTCAGAAAACGTGCTTATCTCGGCGAGAAAAAGCGATTTCGGCAATAAAATTTAAAACGCGTGTAAAACATAAACCAAACGATGAAATTGGTTATTTCTTCATGTATAATGATCAACTCGATACTCCCTAGCCCCCAACAGCCTTTTTTTTCATAACACTTTAACCAGAGTGACGGGAGAGCGGCATTTCAGAAAACGTGCTTATCTCGGCGAGAAAAAGCGATTTCGGCAATAAAATTTAAAACGCGTGTAAAACATAAACCAAACGATGAAATTGGTTATTTCTTCATGTATAATGATCAACTCGATACTCCCTAGCCCCCAACAGCCTTTTTTTTCATAACACTTTAACCAGAGTGACGGGAGAGCGGCATTTCAGAAAACGTGCTTATCTCGGCGAGAAAAAGCGATTTCGGCAATAAAATTTAAAACGCGTGTAAAACATAAACCAAACGATGAAATTGGTTATTACTTCATGTATAATGATCAACTCGATACTCCCTAGCCCCCAACAGCCTTTTTTTTTCATAACACTTTAACCAGAGTGACGGGAGAGCGGCATTTCAGATAACGTGCTTATCTCGGCGAGAAAAAGCGATTTCGGCAATAAAATTTAAAACGCGTGTAAAACATAAACCAAACGATGAAATTGGTTATTTCTTCATGTATAATGATCAACTCGATACTCCCTAGCCCCCAACAGCCTTTTTTTTCATAACACTTTAACCAGAGTGACGGGAGAGCGGCATTTCAGAAAACGTGCTTATCTCGGCGAGAAAAAGCGATTTCGGCAATAAAATTTAAAACGCGTGTAAAACATAAACCAAACGATGAAATTGGTTATTTCTTCATGTATAATGATCAACTCGATACTCCCTAGCCCCCAACAGCCTTTTTTTTCATAACACTTTAACCAGAGTGACGGGAGAGCGGCATTTCAGAAAACGTGCTTATCTCGGCGAGAAAAAGCGATTTTGGCAATAAAATTTAAAACGCGTGTAAAACATAAACCAAACGATGAAATTGGTTATTTCTTCATGTATAATGATCAACTCGATACTCCCTAGCCCCCAACAGCCTTTTTTTTCATAACACTTTAACCAGAGTGACGGGAGAGCGGCATTTCAGAAAACGTGCTTATTGTTACGCTCAGCTGGGGTGGTGAGCCAAAAATGCAGAGAACCCAGGAGAACAAGACACAAAAACTGAAGTCTTGGGGCAAAAAAACAATATATTTACTTTTCTCACAAAAAAAGGGTGATCCAAAGTGGATAGGAGGGAGGAGACGCTGGTTCGACGTGTAGTTGAGCGCTGACCACAGAAGGTTAACGTCGAAGCGTCGAGCACTGTCTCTCAGGGGGTTTTGTAGACCGCCGCTGACGAGATGATTTGGAACAGCTTGGTCGATTGGGATGAGCCACACCTGTGCTGTGCCGGCTGGGGATGAGTGGCACAACAGTACCCCCCCCCTGAGGGGAGGCACCGGACGACCGTCCCTGGGCACCCGGATTGTTCCGGTAGAAGTCATCCAACAACGAAGGGTCAGCAAGGTAGGACCTGGGCACCCAGCTACGGTCTTCAGGGCCGAAACCCTCCCAGTCCACCAAGAACTGGAAGCCTCTTCCCCGGCGACGGACGGCCAGTAGTTTACGAACCGACCAAACAGGATCACCATCAGCCAGTAGTCGAGGTGGCGGGGGAGCAGAAACTGCCGGTGCCAGGGGACTGGTGGCGACTGGCTTCAGCTGGGACACATGGAAAACTGGGTGCACTTTGAGAGCAGGAGGGAGATTCAGACGCACTGCGGAAGGGCCGATGATGCGGTCCACAGTGTAGGGACCGACAAACCGAGGGTTCAACTTGCGGGTAGACGTCTGAGAGGTTTGGAGGGGCAAGTCCCGGGCCAATAGCCAAACTTTCTGGCCGGGCTGGTAAACCGGGGCATGCCTCCTCCGCCGGTTAGCACCACGCTGAGATCGTACTGAGGCACGGAGTAGCGCAGCCCGAGCAGTCCTCCAGATGTGTCGACACCGGCGGAGGTGGGCCCTGGTGGATGGAACTGCCACCTCCAGTTCCTGCTGTGGAAACAAGGGAGGCTGGTAACCCAGAGAGCATTGAAATGGTGACATTCCCGTGGCAGAGCTCTCCAATGTATTGAGGGAATACTCAACCCAGGCTAGGTACTTAGCCCATGAAGAGGGGTTGCTGGAGGCAACGCAGCGAAGGGTCTCCTCCACCGCCTGGTTGGCACGTTCAGTCTGCCCATTGGACTGAGGATGGTACCCGGAGGAAAGGCTGACCGTGGCTCCAATTCCCCTGCAAAAAGCCTGCCACACCTTGGAGATGAATTGGGGACCACGATCCGACACAATGTCTGAGGGAATACCATGGAGGCGTACAACATGGAGGGTGAGGAGGTCAGCCGTTTCAGCAGCAGAAGGAAGCTTGGGGAGGGGAATGAAGTGGACGGCCTTAGAGAACCGGTCGACCACAGTCAGGATGGTGTCATAACCCTGGGAAATGGGAAGTCCAGTGACAAAGTCCATGCCAATGTGAGACCATGGCCGACTCGGAATTGGAAGGGGTTGTAAGAGGCCTGCTGGAGGGCGATGGGAAGCCTTACTACGGGCACAGACTGTGCAGGCAGCAACGTACTCCTTGACATCCTTCTTAAGGGTGGGCCACCAGAATCTCCGGCCGACAAACTCCGCTGTCCGGCGCTCTCCGGGGTGACATGAAACACGGCTGGAGTGACCCCACTCTAACACTCGAGGACGGGCAGCATCTGGAACAAACTGCCTGTTCGGGGGTCCATTGCCAGGGTCAGGTTGGGTTTGCAGGGCCTCCATTACGACAGAATCTATGGGCCAGGAGATTGCCCCAACCACACGGGCAGGAAGAAGGATGGTGTCGGATATCTCCGGGACAGCAGGGCCCTCAGAGAACTGACGGGAAAGGGCGTCAGCTCTGACGTTCTTTGACCCTGGGCGGTATGTGAGAGTGAAATCAAACCGGCTTAAGAACAGAGCCCAGCGGGCCTGCCTGGAGTTTATCCTTTTTGCTGTTCTTAAGTAGGTCAGGTTCTTGTGATCTGACCACACGACAAAAGGCAGTTTTGCTCCCTCCAACCAGTGTCTCCACTCCCTCAGGGCATCATGGACCGCCAGCAGCTCCTTGTTTCCCACATCATAGTTCCTCTCCGCTGGGTCGTAACTTCGAGAGAAATAAGCGCACGGATGCACCTTCTGATCCTCCTCCGAGCGCTGGGAGAGGACTGCCCCAATGCCTGTGTCAGAAGCATCCACTTCCACAATGAATTGTCTCTCAGGGTCAGGGTGGACAAGCACTGGAGCTGAAGAGAACAGACCCTTGAGTCTGGTGAAGGCCGTCTCTGCTTCGGGCGTCCAGGAAAAGGGGCGTGTGATGGAGGTCAGGGCATTGAGAGGGGCAGCGATTTGACTATATCCCTTGATGAAGCGGCGTATGAAGCCTGCGAAACCCAGGAAGCGTCTGAGCTGAGTCCGGTTGGTAGGACGCGGCCACTCCTCCACAGCCTTGACTTTGGAGGGATCGACCCTCATCCGTCCAGCTTCCACTATGTTTCCCAGGTACGTTACAGAGTCAGAGTGGAAGACACACTTCTCGGCTTTAATGAACAGGCGATTCTCCAACAGCCGCTGAAGAACCAAACGCACATGCTGGTGGTGTTCCTTCAATGACCTGGAGAAGATAAGGATATCGTCCAGGTACACCACCACAAAGATGTTCAACATGTCTCTTAACACATCATTTACCAGGCATTGGAAAACCGCTGGTGCGTTGGACAAGCCAAAAGGCATCACAAGGTACTCAAAATGGCCGAGATGGGTGTTGAAAGCCGTCTTCCATTCGTCGCCCTCTCTGATCCGGACTAAGTGGTAGGCGTTGCGGAGATCTAGCTTGGTGAACACCCGGGCATGAGTAAGAGGCTCAAAAGTGGAACTAATAAGGGGCAAAGGATACTTGTTTTTTACTGTGATGTCATTAAGACCACGGTAGTCAATGCAAGGTCTCAGGCCTCCATCCTTCCTGGTCACAAAAAAAAAACCTGCCCCTAAGGGAGATGATGATGGTCTTATGAAACCTGAGAGCAGGGACTCTGCAACATAATTGCGCATCGCCTCCTTTTCTGGAAGGGAGATGTTGTAGAGTCGCCCCTTAGGATAGGGGGCCCCGGGAAGGAGGTCGATCGCACAGTCGTATGGCCGGTGAGGGGGAAGTAAAAGGGCTTTATCCTTACTAAAAACTGAGGCAAGGTCATGGTAAATACTCGGAACTCCAGAGATATCAGGGGTTACGGGCATGGGTCTGGGACTACTTGGAGGTGAAAGGGCAGAGCGTAGACAGGTCGCATGACAGGCTGTGCTCCATCCCAAAATCCGACCAGAGGCCCAGGAGATGTGAGGTTCATGCCTCTCCAACCAAGGTCTCCCCAATATCAAGGGAGCAGTAGGGGCCTGAAGGACAAAAAAACGGATGGGCTCAGTATGATTCCCTGAGAGCGTGAGCATAAGAGGTTCAGTGGAGAAGGAAATGGTTCCTAATGAGTGACCATCGATGGCTCTGGGAGACAGGGATTGATCTAAGGGAACCAAAGGAATTCCGGCCTGGCGTGCGAAGGAAATGTCCATAAGGCTCTCGTCCGCACCAGAATCAATAAATGCACTAACGGACAATGTTTCTTTGCCCCAGGCCAGGGTTGCGGGGAAAAGACGGTTGGAACAAACCTTGGGCTGGGGAATGGTGGTGTTGCTCACCAGTATAGCCCCTACTGGCGAGCTGGGCCTTTTGGGCGGGTTGGGCAGGACCGGATGAAATGTCCTGATTCTCCACAGTAGAAACATTGATCATTGCTCAGCCTCAGCTGCTTTTCTGCTGGCGAGATCCGTGATCGGCCAACCTCCATGGGCTCCCCAGACCCTGAAGTAGATAGGAACGGGGGAAGCATAGGGTCCTGAGTACGAGTTGGCCTGGAAGGTGACGTGGGGAACACAGAAGCAAAACGACGGGGAACAAACTGTAGGGGGCTACGGTGGACTCTGTCTGTACGCCGCTCCTGAAGTCGTGCGTCCATCTTGAGAGCCAGGGATATTAGCTCGTTAAGGGTCTCCGGGCTGTCACGTACAATGAGGTCCTTAATAGAATCCCTCAGCCCCTTGCGAAAGACACTGAGGAGGGCTTGATCATTCCAACGGCTCTCTGCAGCAAGGATCCGAAATTCCAGCGTATATTGAGCCACTGAACGTGTCCCCTGGCGGATAACCAGCAGGCGGCTAGAAGCATCTTGACCATCTGCAGGGTGATCAAACACAGCCCGAAACTCACTCTTGAACTGTGAGTAGTCGGTAAGAAAAACTGGGTTATTCTCAACTGCCGCAATAGCCCAGCGGAGGGCATCCTCGACCAGAAGGGACATGACAAAAGCAATTTTAGACCCGTCAGAGGAATATTTAGAGGGCTGATGGGTAAAAAGTAACTCACATTGTGCCAAAAAACCTCTGCTCAGATTGAAGTCACCATTGAAAGGCCTAGGGCTGACTAGGCCAGGCTCGGACTGGGACTGCTGTGGGTTGGGAAGGACAGGGCTAGGTTGTTGGTTGGAAGCAGAGGCAGGGCCATGAACGGGAGCGGGATTTCCTTCGGCCGAGGCACGGACTGTAAGTGCATCCAGGGACCGTTGGATGCCAGATAGAGCTCCTGCAATAGACTGCACTTGGTTAGAAAGCGTTGCCACAGAACCAACTGTGGTTTGAGACGTCCTCTCCAGAGCAGTGATTTGAGACAGGACGGTCGGGAAAGCCTTATTTAATTCTTGCTGCAGTGAAGAGATCTCTTTAGCTTGACCAAAAACTAACTCACGTAATTCAGATGATCTTGGCTGCCCGGCCCCCGGGGTCCCGGCTTGGCTCATGATGGCTTCGACGTTCTGTTACGCTCAGCTGGGGTGGTGAGCCAAAAATGCAGAGAACCCAGGAGAACAAGACACAAAAACTGAAGTCTTGGGGCAAAAAAACAATATATTTACTGGTTCGCTGGTTCGACGTGTAGTTGAGCGCTGACCACAGAAGGTTAACGTCGAAGCGTCGAGCACTGTCTCTCAGGGGGTTTTGTAGACCGCCGCTGACGAGATGATTTGGAACAGCTTGGTCGATTGGGATGAGCCACACCTGTGCTGTGCCGGCTGGGGATGAGTGGCACAACACTTATCACGGCGAGAAAAAGCGATTTCGGCAATAAAATTTAAAACGCGTGTAAAACATAAACCAAACGATGAAATTGGTTATTTCTTCATGTATAATGATCAACTCGATACTCCCTAGCCCCCAACAGCCTTTTTTTTCATAACATTTTAACCAGAGTGACGGGAGAGCGGCATTTCAGAAAACGTGCTTATCTCGGCGAGAAAAAGCGATTTCGGCAATAAAATTTAAAACGCGTGTAAAACATAAACCAAACGATGAAATTGGTTATTTCTTCATGTATAATGATCAACTCGATACTCCCTAGCCCCCAACAGCCTTTTTTTTCATAACACTTTAACCAGAGTGACGGGAGAGCGGCATTTCAGAAAACGTGCTTATCTCGGCGAGAAAAAGCGATTTCGGCAATAAAATTTAAAACGCGTGTAAAACATAAACCAAACGATGAAATTGGTTATTTCTTCATGTATAATGATCAACTCGATACTCCCTAGCCCCCAACAGCCTTTTTTTTCATAACACTTTAACCAGAGTGACGGGAGAGCGGCATTTCAGAAAACGTGCTTATCTCGGCGAGAAAAAGCGATTTCGGCAATAAAATTTAAAACGCGTGTAAAACATAAACCAAACGATGAAATTGGTTATTTCTTCATGTATAATGATCCACTCGATACTCCCTAGCCCCCAACAGCCTTTTTTTTCATAACACTTTAACCAGAGTGACGGGAGAGCGGCATTTCAGAAAACGTGCTTATCTCGGCGAGAAATAGCGATTTCGGCAATAAAATTTAAAACGCGTGTAAAACATAAACCAAACGATGAAATTGGTTATTTCTTCATGCATAATGATCAACTCGATACTCCCTAGCCCCCAACAGCCTTTTTTTTCATAACACTTTAACCAGAGTGACGGGAGAGCGGCATTTCAGAAAACGTGCTTATCTCGGCGAGAAAAAGCGATTTCGGCAATAAAATTTAAAACGCGTGTAAAACATAAACCAAACGATGAAATTGGTTATTTCTTCATGTATAATGATCAACTCGATACTCCCTAGCCCCCAACAGCCTTTTTTTTCATAACACTTTAACCAGAGTGACGGGAGAGCGGCATTTCAGAAAACGTGCTTATCTCGGCGAGAAAAAGCGATTTCGGCAATAAAATTTAAAACGCGTGTAAAACATAAACCAAACGATGAAATTGGTTATTTCTTCATGTATAATGATCAACTCGATACTCCCTAGCCCCCAACAGCCTTTTTTTTCATAACACTTTAACCAGAGTGACGGGAGAGCGGCATTTCAGAAAACGTGCTTATCTCGGCGAGAAAAAGCGATTTCGGCAATAAAATTTAAAACGCGTGTAAAACATAAACCAAACGATGAAATTGGTTATTTCTTCATGTATAATGATCAACTCGATACTCCCTAGCCCCCAACAGCCTTTTTTTTCATAACACTTTAACCAGAGTGACGGGAGAGCGGCATTTCAGAAAACGTGCTTATCTCGGCGAGAAAAAGCGATTTCGGCAATAAAATTTAAAACGCGTGTAAAACATAAACCAAACGATGAAATTGGTTATTTCTTCATGTATAATGATCAACTCGATACTCCCTAGCCCCCAACAGCCTTTTTTTTCATAACACTTTAACCAGAGTGACGGGAGAGCGGCATTTCAGAAAACGTGCTTATCTCGGCGAGAAAAAGCGATTTCGGCAATAAAATTTAAAACGCGTGTAAAACATAAACCAAACGATGAAATTGGTTATTTCTTCATGTATAATGATCAACTCGATACTCCCTAGCCCCCAACAGCCTTTTTTTTCATAACACTTTAACCAGAGTGACGGGAGAGCGGCATTTCAGAAAACGTGCTTATCTCGGCGAGAAAAAGCGATTTCGGCA
Organism: Syngnathus leptorhynchus; assembly: GCF_054491065.1. Taxonomy (NCBI): domain Eukaryota; kingdom Metazoa; phylum Chordata; class Actinopteri; order Syngnathiformes; family Syngnathidae; genus Syngnathus; species Syngnathus leptorhynchus. The sequence goes on along the minus strand of NW_028232129.1, from coordinate 5,067 downwards.
ATAAAATTTAAAACGCGTGTAAAACATAAACCAAACGATGAAATTGGTTATTTCTTCATGTATAATGATCAACTCGATACTCCCTAGCCCCCAACAGCCTTTTTTTTCATAACACTTTAACCAGAGTGACGGGAGAGCGGCATTTCAGAAAACGTGCTTATCTCGGCGAGAAAAAGCGATTTCGGCAATAAAATTTAAAACGCGTGTAAAACATAAACCAAACGATGAAATTGGGTATTTCTTCATGTATAATGATCAACTCGATACTCCCTAGCCCCCAACAGCCTTTTTTTTCATAACACTTTAACCAGAGTGACGGGAGAGCGGCATTTCAGAAAACGTGCTTATCTCGGCGAGAAAAAGCGATTTCGGCAATAAAATTTAAAACGCGTGTAAAACATAAACCAAACGATGAAATTGGTTATTTCTTCATGTATAATGATCAACTCGATACTCCCTAGCCCCCAACAGCCTTTTTTTTCATAACACTTTAACCAGAGTGACGGGAGAGCGGCATTTCAGAAAACGTGCTTATCTCGGCGAGAAAAAGCGATTTCGGCAATAAAATTTAAAACGCGTGTAAAACATAAACCAAACGATGAAATTGGTTATTTCTTCATGTATAATGATCAACTCGATACTCCCTAGCCCCCAACAGCCTTTTTTTTCATAACACTTTAACCAGAGTGACGGGAGAGCGGCATTTCAGAAAACGTGCTTATCTCGGCGAGAAAAAGCGATTTCGGCAATAAAATTTAAAACGCGTGTAAAACATAAACCAAACGATGAAATTGGTTATTTCTTCATGTATAATGATCAACTCGATACTCCCTAGCCCCCAACAGCCTTTTTTTTCATAACACTTTAACCAGAGTGACGGGAGAGCGGCATTTCAGAAAACGTGCTTATCTCGGCGAGAAAAAGCGATTTCGGCAATAACATTTAAAACGCGTGTAAAACATAAACCAAACGATGAAATTGGGTATTTCTTCATGTATAATGATCAACTCGATACTCCCTAGCCCCCAACAGCCTTTTTTTTCATAACACTTTAACCAGAGTGACGGGAGAGCGGCATTTCAGAAAACGTGCTTATCTCGGCGAGAAAAAGCGATTTCGGCAATAAAATTTAAAACGCGTGTAAAACATAAACCAAACGATGAAATTGGTTATTTCTTCATGTATAATGATCAACTCGATACTCCCTAGCCCCCAACAGCCTTTTTTTTCATAACACTTTAACCAGAGTGACGGAGAGCGGCATTTCAGAAAACGTGCTTATCTCGGCGAGAAAAAGCGATTTCGGCAATAAAATTTAAAACGCGTGTAAAACATAAACCAAACGATGAAATTGGTTATTTCTTCATGTATAATGATCAACTCGATACTCCCTAGCCCCCAACAGCCTTTTTTTCATAACACTTTAACCAGAGTGACGGGAGAGCGGCATTTCAGAAAACGTGCTTATCTCGGCGAGAAAAAGCGATTTCGGCAATAAAATTAAAACGCGTGTAAAACATAAACCAAACGATGAAATTGGTTATTTCTTCATGTATAATGATCAACTCGATACTCCCTAGCCCCCAACAGCCTTTTTTTTCATAACACTTTAACCAGAGTGACGGGAGAGCGGCATTTCAGAAAACGTGCTTATCTCGGCGAGAAAAAGCGATTTCGGCAATAAAATTTAAAACGCGTGTAAAACATAAACCAACGATGAAATTGGTTATTTCTTCATGTATAATGATCAACTCGATACTCCCTAGCCCCCCCAACAGCCTTTTTTTTCATAAACACTTTAAACCAGAGTGACGGGAGAGCGGCATTTCAGAAAACGTGCTTATCTCGGCGAGAAAAAACGATTTCGGCAATAAAATTTAAAACGCGTGTAAAACATAAACCAAACGATGAAATTGGTTATTTCTTCATGTATAATGATCAACTCGATACTCCTAGCCCCCAACAGCCTTTTTTTTCATAACACTTTAACCAGAGTGACGGGAGAGCGGCATTTCAGAAAACGTGCTTATCTCGGCGAGAAAAAGCGATTTCGGCAATAAAATTTAAAACGCGTGTAAAACATAAACCAAACGATGAAATTGGTTATTTCTTCATGTATAATGATCAACTCGATACTCCCTAGCCCCCAACAGCCTTTTTTTTCATAACACTTTAACCAGAGTGACGGGAGAGCGGCATTTCAGAAAACGTGCTTATCTCGGCGAGAAAAAGCGATTTCGGCAATAAAATTTAAAAACGCGTGTAAAACATAAACCAAACGATGAAATTGGTTATTTCTTCATGTATAATGATTCAACTCGATACTCCCTAGCCCCCAACAGCCTTTTTTTTCATAACACTTTAACCAGAGTGACGGGAGAGCGGCATTTCAGAAAACGTGCTTATCTCGGCGAGAAAAAGCGATTTCGGCAATAAAATTTAAAACGCGTGTAAAACATAAACCAAACGATGAAATTGGTTATTTCTTCATGTATAATGATCAACTCGATACTCCTAGCCCCCAACAGCCTTTTTTTTCATAACACTTTAACCAGAGTGACGGGAGAGCGGCATTTCAGAAAACGTGCTTATCTCGGCGAGAAAAAGCGATTTCGGCAATAAAATTTAAAACGCGTGTAAAACATAAACCAAACGATGAAATTGGTTATTTCTTCATGTATAATGATCAACTCGATACTCCCTAGCCCCCAACAGCCTTTTTTTTTCATAACACTTAACCAGAGTGACGGGAGAGCGGCATTTCAGAAAACGTGCTTATCTCGGCGAGAAAAAGCGATTTCGGCAATAAAATTTAAAACGCGTGTAAAACATAAACCAAACGATGAAATTGGTTATTTCTTCATGTATAATGATCAACTCGATACTCCCCTAGCCCCCAACAGCCTTTTTTTTCATAACACTTTAACCAGAGTGACGGGAGAGCGGCATTTCAGAAAACGTGCTTATCTCGGCGAGAAAAAGCGATTTCGGCAATAAAATTTAAAACGCGTGTAAAACATAAACCAAACGATGAAATTGGGTTATTTCTTCATGTATAATGATCAACTCGATACTCCCTAGCCCCCAACAGCCTTTTTTTTCATAACACTTTAACCAGAGTGACGGGAGAGCGGCATTTCAGAAAACGTGCTTATCTCGGCGAGAAAAAGCGATTTCGGCAATAAAATTTAAAACGCGTGTAAAACATAAACCAAACGATGAAATTGGTTATTTCTTCATGTATAATGATCAACTCGATACTCCCTAGCCCCCAACAGCCTTTTTTTTTCATAACACTTTAACCAGAGTGACGGGAAGAGCGGGCATTTCAGAAAACGTGCTTATCTCGGCGAGAAAAAGCGATTTCGGCAATAAAATTTAAAACGCGTGTAAAACATAAACCAAACGATGAAATTGGTTATTTCTTCATGTATAATGATCAACTCGATACTCCCTAGCCCCCAACAGCCTTTTTTTTTCATAACACTTTAACCAGAGTGACGGGAGAGCGGCATTTCAGAAAACGTGCTTATCTCGGCGAGAAAAAGCGATTTCGGCAATAAAATTTAAAACGCGTGTAAAACATAAACCAAACGATGAAATTGGTTATTTCTTCATGTATAATGATCAACTCGATACTCCCTAGCCCCCAACAGCTTTTTTTTCATAACACTTTAACCAGAGTGACGGGAGAGCGGCATTTCAGAAAACGTGCTTATCTCGGCGAGAAAAAGCGATTTCGGCAATAAAATTTAAAAACGCGTGTAAAACATAAACCAAACGATGAAATCGGTTATTTCTTCATGTATAATGATCAACTCGATACTCCCTAGCCCCCAACAGCCTTTTTTTTCATAACACTTTAACCAGAGTGACGGGAGAGCGGCATTTCAGAAAACGTGCTTATCTCGGCGAGAAAAAGCGATTTCGGCAATAAAATTTAAAACGCGTGTAAAACATAAACCAAACGATGAAATTGGTTATTTCTTCATGTATAATGATCAACTCGATACTCCCTAGCCCCCAACAGCCTTTTTTTTCATAACACTTTAACCAGAGTGACGGGAGAGCGGCATTTCAGAAAACGTGCTTATCTCGGCGAGAAAAAGCGATTTCGGCAATAAAATTTAAAACGCGTGTAAAACATAAACCAAACGATGAAATTGGTTATTTCTTCATGTATAATGATCAACTCGATACTCCCTAGCCCCCAACAGCCTTTTTTTTCATAACACTTTAACCAGAGTGACGGAGAGCGGCATTTCAGAAAACGTGCTTATCTCGGCGAGAAAAAGCGATTTCGGCAATAAAATTTAAAACGCGTGTAAAACATAAACCAAACGATGAAATGTTATTTCTTCATGTATAATGATCAACTCGATACTCCCTAGCCCCCAACAGCCTTTTTTTTCATAACACTTTAACCAGAGTGACGGGAGAGCGGCATTTCAGAAAACGTGCTTATCTCGGCGAGAAAAAGCGATTTCGCAATAAAATTTAAAACGCGTGTAAAACATAAACCAAACGATGAAATTGGTTATTTCTTCATGTATAATGATCAACTCGATACTCCCTAGCCCCCCAACAGCCTTTTTTTTCATAACACTTTAACCAGAGTGACGGGAGAGCGGCATTTCAGAAAACGTGCTTATCTCGGCGAGAAAAAGCGATTTCGGCAATAAAATTTAAAACGCGTGTAAAACATAAACCAAACGATGAAATTGGTTATTTCTTCATGTATAATGATCAACTCGATACTCCCTAGCCCCAACAGCCTTTTTTTCATAACACTTTAACCAGAGTGACGGGAGAGCGGCATTTCAGAAACGTGCTTATCTCGGCGAGAAAAAGCCGATTTCGGCAATAAAATTTAAAAACGCGTGTAAAACATAAACCAAACGATGAAATTGGTTATTTCTTCATGTATAATGATCAACTCGACTATCCCCTAGGCCCCAACAGCCTTTTTTTCATAACACTTTAACCAGAGTGACGGGAGAGCGGCATTTCAGAAAACGTGCTTATCTCGCGAGAAAAAGCGATTTCGGCAATAAAATTTAAAACGCG